>NC_061488.1:23373239-23561030 GCF_022539355.2 Hippoglossus stenolepis | reverse complement strand
AATGTTCAAACACCAGAAAGGAGAAAAATGTGATATCAGTGCCATGATTGTTGGTCCTGGTATTAACATTCGCTCTGAGAGATCTCATCACAAGTATTTCTGTTCACACTAGTTTTTGCGTAATCTTGCAAACAAACAAGCAAACAGACGAAATATATCCTCCTTGGCAGAGGCGAAAGCACTAACCTAAGAATGAGTACGCATGTACCAGTAGTACACAAAGATTACCCTGTAAACAACAGCAAGGTGTTGCTCTACCGCTGCAGGCTCAGTAAATGAGCCGCACCAATCTTCCATATTTGTCACAGTGATTTTAGAACACACTTTTAAATGGAAGAACCTGGGAGTCAGCGAAGCTTGTAATTGGCTTATGGCATCTGCAGGTCCTCGCGGGAAACATTAGTATAGATTTAATGCTGTGGCATAGTGCAGACGGGTTAGACACATCTGAGAAGTCGATCTGAGAAGAAAGACACAGGGTTGGCAGGCAAAAAGCTGCATTGTTCAGTTTGTGTGTCAGTTTGGGATAATCTGAGTGGGTACAGAAGATGTGTGGGTGGGCAGCAAGGGGGATGTGACCCTGAATTCTGTCTCCCTGGCTATCAACAGAGCGCCCTCATTGTCTCCCATTTCAGCCGCCACCTCTGTCTGTCCCTCAGTCTCTTTTGTTCCTCCTCCCCCTTCTATTCATACAGACCAGAGAGATCCAGGTTATATAATGAAGTCTCATTTCTTACACTGCCGACTTAAAGGGATAGTTCACCGAAAAATGAAACGTCCATCATCATCTACTCACCACTATGCAGATGGAAGGGGGTGGGTGAAGTGTTTGAGTCCACAAATCACTTCTGGAGTCTCAGGGATAGTGTTGCAGCCGAATCCAATACAATTGAAGTCAATGGCGAGTCCTTCTTCAGACGTATTAAAACAACAGAAGAAACATAACATGCCTCCATACTGCTCGTGTGGTGTCATCCAAGTGTCCCCAAGTCCCAACATTCACATTTGACTCAAAACGAGGTCATTTACACCAAGTTTTTAGCCTCAAAGTCAAACGGAAGTGGCTAAGCTAGCGGACGTAGCCACACGAACGCCCTTGGGCGAGAGTGTGTGTGTGTTTCCAGTGTGCCCGTGTGTACGTGAACGCGGCTCCGAGGAGGCGATCAGACGACATTTAGGCTTAAAACCTGGTGTAAATGACCTTGTTTCGAGTGGAATATGAATGTCGGGGCTTCGGGACACTTGGATGACACCACACGAGCAGTATGGAGAAGCCCTCACGATTCACTTCAATTGTATTGGATTTGGCTGCAACGCTGTTTACCCTTGAGACTCCAGAAGTGTTTTGTGGACTCAAACACTTCACCCACCCCTCCATCAGCATAGTGCTGAGTAGCTAATGAGTGAATTTTCATTTTTTCCCTTTAAGTGCATTAATGATGCCAACTCGCTCCCAGGAATCGAGATGATGAAGAGAGAGCGAAACACAGCAACATGAAAACAACAAACCGTGCTCCCTGGAGAGTGTCTTTTATTCTTACCCGCAGACTGCAGGCGTGTTAATACCCTGCCTCTGCACTGTGCTGAGGACTGTGCCAGTCTGAGTACGGAAGTAGTCAGCAATGCACATTAAAACCATAGCAGATACTGGATGTGCCCATGAACCGACACAAATAATAATTGTAATTTCCTTATGTTTGCATTTACTGTCATAATTAGATTAAAAAAACATGTTTACTCGACAGTTATTTTGCTGTTTGACTTTTTACTCTCAGATATTTTTTTCATATTGTTCCCTTCGCCCAGGAGTTTATGTTTTCATCAGTGTTTGTTCTTCTGTTATGCAGCAGCATTCCACAAAAACCACCTGGCAGATTACCATGAAACTAGGTAGAAGGATGTATTATGCGTCGTGGAAGACCTCATGGAATTTTGGTACAGATCTGGAACAAGGGGCAGATCCAGGAAGTTCTCGTCACTTTCTTCAACATTGTGTTTTTCAACAATTTCATTGATCTGTCAGAGAATTGTGTGAATCTTGATGAAAAAATTCAGACATATTTAGGGGGTTGGTATCAATGACTGTGTGGAATTTGGTGCGAATCCAAATGAAAATCTGGATCTAGTGGATTTAAGTGTGGTTTCATTAGGCTGGTTTCTCAGCGGCTGTATAGTAACCAATGGGCCTAGAAACCTGTAACAATCACCAAGACAGCTGAGAAATGTAATGTGGCCTTAGCTATAAGGCTTGTTTTAATTAAAGGGGACTGTTGGGCCTTGGTGGAAGTAAGTGCTCTACTGAGAGCAATTCTAGTTTTTCAATGTGACCTTTATGTGTCGTGTTAAAAACTAATTACAACACAAGAAACAAAGTGGAGAGGTGTTTTTTTTAATTTCAGTGTTGTTCATGAAGAGGTGCAACAGAGTGTTTTTCTTTTTCAAACTGGGTATCTGCAGGTCTTGAAAACAAAACGAAGAAAACTATTGCATTCAGAAATTTGTTTGGAGCTGCAGTAGTTTGCTATATTATACATGGAAACGGTTAAATTATAATAGTTCGGTTAGATTTGAGTTATTTGATTATGTGATTTTGTTTTGGAATTTTATTAGGAGTTTTGCACTTATTTACATTGGTATGTTTGGGTTAAGTGCACTTTAAACTGTTTACAGATAATATGGAAAATATCAGCTTCCAATTTGTCTTTGCAATAACAAAGCCGTATTATTAACCATTGTTTTGTGCTTTTTTCAAGTAAAATTAATAATCAGTTCCGGCACCGTTAAGGCACCACAACAATTCTAAAGAATAAGTTTAGCCCTGGTATCAGGAAAAACCCAAACAATACCCAATTCTATTTAAAACTCTCAATATATAAATCAAATGTCACTTTATTTCTTGGTTTAAATTCAATTTTTTTAGGTTTTAAATCCAAGTTCACATCCTACATTTCCCATCATAATTACTAACTGCAGGCGTGCTTGTTCATTGATGAATAATGCAGACAAGACAAAGTCAAGGCTGGCTGTTTACTACATGCATAGGTAATCTGTTAGGGAACTCGGCATGGGATTGCATGAGTACTTAAATTACCTCAGATTTGCATGAAATATAGATGTGGCCCACGGAGTGTTAGCACAAGGAAAACACTGAGCGGCCTGGCATGAAATGTAGGCCAGCATGTATTCAGCATGTAGATGGAAGAAATGTGTTATATACACTTAGAGCAATTTCTGCTTTCCCCTGTTTTTTCTCGCCAGCGGCCGATCAAGCTGCAGGCAGCAGCTGAGAGAGAAGTTACGAGGGCTTGTAAAGGAACAGTGACATCCCATGTTTCTTACAGCTATAATCCCAACAAATATATGACATTCTGTTGAGATGAGGCCGCGGGATGCTAGGGGGAGAGGATGCTTATTCGTTAGCTGGTGCACCACTGCACATTGTAACGAGCTGCTAACAAGGAGGAAAACCAGACCTTTCCGTGCATGCAGTGTGGAAGCAGGTCTTAGAAGATATACGGGAAATGTGGAAATAGAACTCACAGTCAGACCTACCTGTCTGCTCCTCTCTGCTGGTCATTACACTCAGTTTGAAAGAAAGATCCATGGCCATACAAAAGGAGCTTGATTGCAGCTAAGGTGTGTGTGTGTCTGCTCGGTTCATTACTGATAGCAGCCCAATCTTGGATTTGTACTGTATGTGAGTGAGTGCGATGTCTGACTGGTGAACCTCCAACTGGGAGGTGTGGGCGCCTGTCAGAACCAGAGAGAGAGGCGGTGGGAGATCTTGGCTTTAATGAGTATTGTGATGTAAGATGTCCATAGGACTCAGTATGGAACTTTGACTGTCTTCATTCCTGCACCATGTGCTAATAGGGTAGAAGAAGAGGAGTGAGGCTGGAGAGAAGGGACATGCTGGCTCCGGGTACATATCCTCAACCCCCCATCGTTACTCTCTATGTTCAAGTTGATCAAAACATGGCTTTTTTATTGGGCGAATGCTCAGACCAAAGCCGTTTTCTGACATGAACTCTCTCCGCACCATCAGGTCCGATCTTTCTCCAGAGTTTGTCTTGCTCTGACGCATTCACAACCACAAGAAAATCTCCAAAGCGTTCAGGTGAGAGGTGATTTAGCAGCAGGAGGCAGGACGTAACGTATAAATCCAGCTGCAGAGATTTATTTGTTTTACATGTTTGTCTGCACAGCACATCAACACCAGCGCATCAACACCAGCGCATCTACACCAACCAGTGAACCAGAGCTATGCTCTCAATGGGCTCACTTGTTTATTATTGTGGTTGGCAGGAGAAACTCCAGAGAATGTCCGATTCAGACATTTGAGTTTTCACATACAGCTCCTCCTGATAATTTCAGGAGATTATAAGTGCATGAAAGCAGCTCAAGTTAGCTACTGTTATCTGGGCACACAGTGACATCAACAAAAAACTCAAAGCAGGCTCAGAATATGGACAGTAGTCCGACCTGACCCCTCACCAGGGGACCAGATGCAGATCTCTCACTGCAGTGTACGTAGATGTTGTACTCAGAAGTACCTGCACGGGTAGAACCCATTTGGACTCTCTCATCCTGTCTATTGGAAACATACCCAAAAGATCCTATAGAGAAGAACATGGAAGTGGCTGTGCTCTTTCACACAAAAGTACTTGTCTCTTGCTAAATCTAAAAATGTTGTTTGAAAACTCAGGTAGAGCATAAATCTCCCCTTTGTGCTGCTTTAGTGTCATCGAGTTCAAGTCTTAGAGTGTATGGATGAGAGCCACAGAAGCACAGCAGACTATGAAAACCCCACACTCACATGTTACGACACACATTACGAAAAAAATGTACAAAGATGCAAGGAGGTGACAGCTGCTGTTACATTTTATATCTGCAAAAACATGGCCCCTGTTTGCACGGTTGAATAAGGTATGAATAAGTGGCAACGATATATGTGTTCTGCACATGAGATGATATTTTTGTCATATTGTACAGTACGACTGCTGAGAAAAGAAAGTCAAGAAATTAGTATTGTAACTCTTCCCCTTTGCATGTGTATTTAATGAGCAAATTATTATTATGCTAAATCTACTGGACGGATTACTACCAAACTTGGTGGAAAGATGCAGTATAAGACAGGGAAAACCCCATTCAATTTTGATGCGAATCTGGATCAGGGCATGGATCAAATAATTTCTGATGAATTTTAGATTTGCAAGATGATATATTCACTAATTTCCCAGAGAATAATTCATGGATCTGGATGAATACAAAATCTGGCATATTAAGGGAACAGATATCTGTGAGTATTGAAGCTTGGTGAAGGTATGTGCTCTTCTGGGATCCATTCCAGTTCGTACTTGTGCAAAACATAAGATCCCTTCTACACAGTTTCAGTATCGAGGTTTGAGATTGTCCAGCCAGATTGTTTACTCGTCTGATGATCTAATAATAATCTCTATTATCCCATAATCTGGCTGTAGCATTGGTTTGTTTACAACCCGTCTCCTTTGACTTTCCGTTGGGGGTAATGTTGCCTTGTTCCCAAGTCTTAGCAAATACGATGCTATCAAACCATATAGAAATAACGGCCAAAGCTAAGAAAACAAGACCCAAGTTATCAAACTAATAACTTCTTCAGATGCAGTGTTAAAGAGAGGAAGAGGAGGAGAGAGGGAGTCTGTGACAGGGCAAATGTGTCAGGAAAAGCAAAAGATATCATCAGTTGTTCATGAGGGTTTTAAACTCATAAGTGTGTGTGCTTCCTGTCAGTCAGTCTTAGTGTGGATTAAACTCTTGTACTCAGCGGGAATACACAGAGCAATAGTGTGGATGACAGCAGAGTTCAACAGGCTGTGAAGCTAATTTAGCAGGTTTCATACCTGTTATCACGAGTGCCTCTGATGCAGCGTGCACTTTACACTCCTGGACTCCTCACTCGGATGCTGCGCGAGGTCTTCTGGGGGTTAGAGAGGAGCTGTTTTTAGAAGAGTGACATTTTGAATCGTGCAACAGTGGAGGTAGCAAAAGATAAAGGTTGTTCTTTCCCTCCTCTTTAGACATCACTGATGTTCCCTCAAGCAAGGCACAAAATACAAGACACCTAGCCGAGTTGCTCCACAGCCCATCGTAGTCTTTCTGTTGCTGTGTGAATTTGGCTCTGTCCGTTGTAGCAGCAGCGACCGTCGAGAGCTCCTCCTCTGGGTATATTAAAGGTTAACAGATGCACAATATGGACTCGTCCATTTGTCAATTAAGCCGGTGGTTTAAACAACTGCTGCCACTCACTGGTGCTCTTCATCTTCCACACAGAAACTCGAGTGTACCACAAACTGAAGTGGAGGGTTTTCAATGTTTGAGAGCTTGCAATGCTTAGTAACAGAACACATAGAGGTTCAGGCTTGATAAAGACATCATGGCCAGAATCAATAGATAGAATTCAATAGAGAAACCCACCATAAAGCGTAAAGTAGTTACTCTCTGGATAAAAAGACCCAAACAAACAACAAAAAGCATTCTTCAAGGTTTGTGTCTTTGTGGATCATGTGCCCAGGGATATTTGGAGGAGTCTCTTACATGTTGGTGTCGCAGCTCTATGTCAGGCTCTGGTATTGAGTTATCCATCTGGATATTATCTCAGGGTCAGTGTGATACCTGAGCCGTTTTATCTGTCATGTCACAGCTCCATTATTTTACCTTCATGTTTAACCGTCTCTTGATCCCGAGGACTTTTCTCACTCGAACATCGCCCGACCTACAGAGGGTGGGATTTGAAACTTTGAGCTCTGTCTTCCTTTTTGGATTATTCATCTGCAGCTTCTTTGTCGCCCGTCTTAACTTTCTAGTTAGTGAGAATAATCACAGTTTATCATTCAATAATGTATTGTATTCATTTTGAAGAAGACCCAGACTTCGTCTTTTTCAGAACTGTCATTTTAATTTGTAATAGGTTTTACTTGGGGGGAATACTTTCAAAGAGAAAATGTCTCTAATCTCAGAAAATTGAATTCACTGCATAAGATAAATATTAATTATGTGCTGAGTAAAATGTGAAATCACTTAACCTACTCTGTCTCTACTACTACTTGTGCTATTGCCTCTCGCTTTGGTACCGTTTTATTTGATCAGATTTTCCTCATTTTCATAACCTATTAAAACCTGAAAGACCTCAAAAAAGTATTGTTTGAAAATAACCCATAACCTCAGGATTTTATGACAAACTAAAAACCTGATTCCTTAGACCCTGAAGTACATTGAAAGATGAAATAACAACAATTTCAGAGCATTCATTATTTTGTCTTTTTAATGGTATTGCATCATCAGGCAGGTCAGTCTTTACCTTGTGAAGAAGTTGACTCTTAACTCGCCCACTTATTAACTTTCTACGTTTTTGACTACATTTCACTGTTTTCATCAGCGAATGGAGTTGATGCTGGATTTATCATGTGATTTAAGTGTTGGATATTGTTCACATGACATTAGTTAAGAGGGGGATGTGATGGTTTGGTTGGAAACAAATGTTAATTGTCGTCTTTATTTTGGCAGGGAGGCATTTAGTCCAACAGATGGGCTGGAAGGAGATGTCATGGTTTGATTTTAATTAGACTTTTCTTTTAGGGATTGATTGTTTGTCGAGAAGACCCAGGTTTCAAGTTGTGACACTTCTGGTGGCTCCAGCTGAGTTTGCTACCGGTTTTACAGCTAGGGTTGGTAATCCTGGAAAAGCTGGCAAGAGCAGGCTAAAGTTCGAATAAATGCAACCTATACATCCCAGCCCCGCCCATCAGCCCTCTTGCTACGCCCCAAAACGTGCACTGACAAGTGGTAGAAGACGACTTTTCCGTGACTTGCTCGCTGATTTCTGGCTATCGTCTCCTAGCTTCCTTGGTGTATGTCTCTCTGGCTGAAGTCCTGCGAGGGCCACAGACACCAGCTTGATTTCTATATCTTTTTCAGACTACTTTAATAATTGATGGCTATCAGGACGTGAAAAGGCTATCAACAAATATGATAAAAAGACAAACTACCAACCAAACTTTAAGTCAGTTCAGGACTCATCTTCTCTTTTTTTGGTCTATTCCCTTTTTTCAAGCCTCCAGGCTCAGTTATTATGTAAATGTGAGTTTAAACCTAAATGTCAATGCCCAATGAAGCCTGGCAGTTGAGGTGAACAGGCACAAAATGAACAGAGATACTGTCAGCTCTCTCTGCCTGGCAACACAATGTTAACTCTGCCTACCTTCAGACCCATGCGTGTATTCAGTGCCTCGTAGAGAATCTGGTGTTATAGTCTCCCTGACGGGCAGAGAACTGAACACAGCAGCTGGGGACCTATTTTTATTTTGTAAGGGGACCTAAAAATAAAGTCAGACACTGGTTTACAGGTGCACAGAGGGACGCCAGAATTTACCAGTGAGTCGTCTGCTGGCACCATGGGCTGAACTGAATGAAGCATCAGTGGCAGGAGCTGCCCACTCCACAACCTCAATAATGCAGCAGCTCCAGCACCACCTCTGTCTCTTATTGACTGACAGTCCAGCTTTTATTATTGGATTTAAGAGCCTTATAAACCAATCTCTTTATCACATCTCACCTCTGTGAGGCAGGTTACAGGATGCACAAGGACAAGAGGCTGCTCTCATGTACCTCAGCATAACTGTCTCCTAACTTAACCTTTTGGAAATGTACCCTGCACCGGACTGGGGGCCTCATTTATAAAACAGTGCGTAGGATTCATACTAAAAGTGTACGTGCGCACAAAAGCCGATGGCGTACGCAAAAAAAAGATTCAAATTTATAAAACCGTGCTCATGCACACCTGAAAGCAATGTTCCTTTTATATATCACAGTCCACCTGGAAACGTTCGTACGTGGATCTGCCTCAAAGCCACATTCAACCATCAATGGCCATTGCAAAGCTCCTCACGAATATTACATTGAGCGATGAGAAGAGGAAGAGAAACTTTCTGACACTGACAGTGAGGTGTTTGTTAGTGAGGTGGAGGAAAGACTAAAACACATTGATTAAAAACACACTGATACACTGCTGCTGCTGCTGCTGCTGCTGCTGCTGCGGATAAAACAGTGAGTGAGAGTGAAGACGATAGAAAGAACAGTGCCTGAAATAAAATAAAATCTTATTCAATTGTGGAGGCAAAAAAAGAACCGCTCCACACCGTCAGAATGTGAACTTATTATCTTGCCTGTTCGTATTTTAATCATCCACAACTGCAGGATTATTAAATTCAGAGACAGCTGTGATGTCCCCAATCTATAAAATGTATCATGATTTTTTTAATGAAATGATTAATAAGTAAGAGACTCCACATCCAATATACATATATCTACATAGAAAGGTAAGTATTATAATTATTATGTTAATCATATCACACACATACCTGTCGGCTAATAAACCAGAGTGGTGAGTACTTGTGTTTGAACTGGGATGGTTCGGTTCCGTCGGGTCGATCTGTGTTGTATACTGGTCTCAGCACAATGATCCAAGATCACAGATCTATAGAATCTATTAGTCTTCATCATGGGACAAAAATCTTTGTGATCTCTGAACACTAGTTTCCTCCTCATCCTTCCATTCGCGCACTCCTCTCTAAGTGCCAGTGCATCCATCACGCAGCAGACCGATAACGTCACACATCAGTGGGATCCTAACCTCCACCCTGGGATATTATTTGGAAATAGAAGTTTGAAAGTAAATCGTTTTTTCTTTATTTCATGTGAGTGATCTCCAGTGCGCTCTGTGCGCCTGATGGCACAGTCACGTTCACTGCAGCGATTTCACACACACTCGTCCTTGATGATTCATGCACGGTTTTAAGACATTAGTAAAAACTATGAATGACTCGGCTCTGTAACTCCGCTGTTTAGTGGTATCTGAATGTAATTTGCTGTAATTTGTCTTATATCGTTTTCAATTGAAGGTTCTTATGGAACTGTTTGGTTGCGCCATCACAACTAATGTTGTTGGTTTTAATGTCAATGATTAAGTGGATCAATATTCTGGCTTCAGTTCACCTCATTATTTCTCCAAAATGTTTGTACGCATGGGTCAGATTTAGCGTGTGCACATTTCCCATCAAATTAGTTTTTATAGATCCCAACGTTTGCGTGAGAAGTAGCGATTGCATTTTCCAGACCCCGTTTCGTGCGGACGCAGCAGTTACAAATGAGGCCCCAGGTCTGTAAATATTATCTCTGTTCAGCCTGTGGAGAGATAAGGATCCAGCTCATTGTGAAGTTCTATGGTTTCGTTCAGCTCCTGTCCAAATTTGAAAATGGCCTTGTTAACCTTAACGGATGCAACACGTCAACTCACTCTTCTACTTGTTATTTTCCGTCCTCTTTCACGTTGCTTTGTTTACTTTGTTACAGTTTGGTTTTGTTTTAACACAGAGCCACTGACAGACATATTAAGGTCGATGACCTTTAAAGGACATAGCATGCCCATTTTACCACAAGTTGATATGGTTCCTTGGGGTCTTAATGAAATGTCTGTAACATACTTTGGTCAAAATACCACAAGGATCATTTAAAACAGCACCCTTTTACCCTGTATAAAACAGCCCTCCACAGACGACCTGTTTTGACTGCCTGTTCCTTTAAATGCTAATGAGCCAGCTCCCCTCCCCCTCCCCATGATTTTAAACGATATAAATTACATATTTTATATGATATAAATTATCAAATATGCATCCCATACTTTGTATTCCCTTGTTGTCCTGGAGTTTTAATTTTCCCAATCACATAATTAAATGTCCCCCTCTGCCACCCACTACAAGCACACAAGCAGACAGACAGAGAGAGAAAGAGAGGTGGGGGCTATGAAGACCATCATTTACCCCGGACCCCGACATTCAACTGGTACAACAACAAGCGGAGAAAGCAGAATCGCGGGCTGACCTTATATATACAGTCTATGGGGCTGACCAGCGGAGAAATGCCTTCCTCGTGTGAACAGCCAGGCGGCTGCTGCTGGAGAACAGCGCTGCGCTGCCTCGCAGCGGCACTTCGTCCGGCCCGGCGTAACTGTACTGCCCCGGAACTACTGTAACCGAGGAACTACTGTAACCCGGCATACAGTAGAGCTGAACACTGCGGAAGTCTTCACACAGCTGGCAGTGTGGAAGACCGCTGCAGGCAGCGCAGCGTCCGCGGCAGACGCCTGGCTGTTCACACGGGACGAGCATTCTCCGCTGGTCAGCCCCATAGACTGTATATATAGGTCAGCCCGCATTCTGCTTTCTCCGCTTGTTGTTGTACCGTTGAATGTCGGGGTTCGGGGTTACAGTAGCTGAACACTGCGAAGTCCTCCACACTGCTGTGCGCTTGTGGCGCTGACACAAATTCCAGCTCACGCACGGGAGCGAGGTCGCTCCCGAGCAGCTGCTGCAGCCTCCCAGTCCCAACGCCAGACAAATGCCACATGTGAGTGAATCGCGGGCTGACCAGCGGAGAAATGCTCGTCCCGTGTGAACAGCCCGGCTGCGCGCTTGGGAACGGCGGCGCTGCGCGCAGCCTCCGGTGTAAACCCGAAGTAACGAGTGTGGGGGACGGACGGACGTGGGCTAAGACCATGTAGGAGACTTCCAGTTCCTTGTTACGACACAATACCCAGGAAGCGCAACGAGTCGCCAAGCATGACGTTTCTGACTTAGAGGAACTATAACAAAACAGCAGTGTTTTTTCCCAAGTTTTGGGTTGGTAGACATGCCAGATACCCACATTAACCTGTAGAAGCACTAACAAAGTGGAATTTGCATGCTATGTCCCCTTTAAAGAAACAAAAGCAAAATGTGCACAAAATGTCTTTCAAAATAATGACATCTACACTTCAAATTAGACATTTCCTTATTACCTCTGCCAAGGTGGTTATATTTCACCCCTGTTGGTTTGTTTGTCAGCAGGACTATGCAAAAAGTACTCAATAGATTTCCATGAAACTTGGTGGAAGGATGAGACATTGGCCAAGAAAGAGCCTGTGAAATATTGGGGTGGAGGTGTCCGCTCTATTGAGTGCAATCCGTAGTTTATGACTGTTTCTTTATTTGAATATATCTTTAGTATCTTTATTTATTCATACAAAAATAAACAATAATTCTTCAAGCTCATCAAGCATTGTGCATAAAAAATAATATTCACATCACTCATAACTTCATAAGCAAGTTAGTCATCTCATAAAAGAGCTGCAAAACACATTTATAAATCAAGCCAACCAGACACGTATACTTGCTGCTAAACATTACAGACCATAATTTAATGCCATGGAATTCTACACCCGATACATTTATGAACCGCAAGCTGCACGCTCCTTTCTTCTGGGTTTTTTCCGGCTGCAGAGATACAGAGAGTCGGTCGTTCCAACTTTTCCTAATGAGTCGGCTTTCTGTGATTTGTTCTCTCCCCAGCGCTGGGTCGATAATCCTGAGGCTTCACAGTGAGCGGGTGGATGCGCTGATGAAGTTTCTAACACCTGAAAGAGACGCAATACTGATAAAAAAGAACACAAACTTCTTGGGCTGAAAAATAATTGGCATACAGTACATTAAGGAGACACCGGTCAACTTAGAAGGACACGATTTGAGAGTTTTAAGTGATACGGATCGACACCGTTGTGGATTTGAACAAAAACACTTGATCCCAGCAGTGGACTTTATATGTGATGTAGAGAGTTTTCTGTTGTTGTGCATGTGTCTGAGTGGAGAATCTCCTGCGTTGTTCATATGTGAAAGGCAAAGACAAAGTTCATGTCTGAAAATGGCTTGACTCATCCACTCATTTACTATTCACTTATTTACAGCCAGAAAAGTCTTTCAGAACATTATAAAGATAGTTCAGAACAAATTTCAACCAAAGTCTTTTTTTATATGTGAATGATTGCAAAGTAGTTGGTAGCATCTGGCCACTCAAGAATCTCTAGTTCTGGATGTGTGTTGTTTTGAACTGGAAATCTACACACTCTGCTGCAAATGGACTGTTTTCTAACGCATCCTCCGCCAACAGACACATCAACAACATAAGTGATTTGTTTTCATACGTTCTGCTTCTTCTTTATGTCCTGATTATTCATCTATGTCCTGATGGCTTGCGAAAGCTGGCTGTTGCATCAGTGCCCTTATTCTAATTGATAGTACAATATTTCATTTTACTGAATGCACACCTTCACAACATGTAGTCCTGTTAAGTCTGGTCAAGAGGTTTCCCGCTGACTTTGAACACCTCCTGTTTCTGACAAATGACTCATTCCTCCCCTGAGCAAATAAAGCTACCAGCCAATGAATTCTTAACAGCATGCCGTCCTCCACTAATGGCCCATTGTCAAGGAACACGTCACCTTAATGGAAAAAGCTTTGTTACCCACCGACTCGCTACTTGAAGCTGTGTCTGACTGTTGCATGTGATGTGCGTGAAAGGGAGACAGTGTGCCGAAGTTGGGTGCTTTTGATTTTGTGCACACTTTGAAGCTTGTGTTGCTGTGTGTACACATGCGTCTATAGTGTGTGTGTGTGTGTGTGTGTGTGTGTGTGTGTGTGTGTGTGTGTGTATTAAAGATCACTCTGGATCCTAATCATGTCAGGAAAGCCGCAGCTGCTTCGTCTGCAACATGCTCTGCTCTGCGGAGGGACGACATTTACCATTAGCTCTACTCTATGTTGGAGAAATCAGATATGCACCAAGCCGGCTGTCAAAGCATTTATCATTTTAATCAGGCGGAGGTCGTTCTGTGGCCCCGAGAGGTTGTTCTCTTTAGCATGCTGCCCTCTCCAGGGGCCAAATTTAGTCTGAGCAGATGATTGTGAGATATTTAAATGTCCCACGGCTGAGCAGACGTGCTGTTCAAGGCATCTTGTTTGAGCTGTTATTTTAATGTCACTTAAACATTTTCTTTGTAAGCGGCAACTACTATCATTCTCAGCTACCAAAGACACTTGGGGGGGGATGATAAAGTGCTGATTCAGTCAGTGTTTGAAGTGAGTTCGGGGCTGAGCGTGCAACATTCATTTCTCAGTGCTGCAGTGAAGAAGTGGTGATCACAGAGGGCTGCTGTGGCCTGCAGTGTGAGGGAGATGATGTGTGAGGGTAGACGGGGACAAACTGAAACATCCAGCTCAAAATCGTTTCTGTTAAGTTGTTTTGATTTTACTTAAAAGCTGCCGTTATCTTACAAGATAATAATTACAAAGCTGGTCAGGGCTGCAACTAATCATCATTTTCATTGCTTTTCACTTTTTGATTGAATAATTAATCAGTCCTCAAAGTGTCTGACTACTGTGAAAAATGTCCATTGACACTCAGGGTAAGATTTTAAATGTTTAAAAACAGCACAGAACTCTCAGGCTGAACGATGTAAAACAGCAAAGACAAACAGCAAATCATAGTCATGTAGGGCTGAAAGCGCAGTTGGAAACGGGAATTGTCTCGGATCGCTCAAATATTAGTCTGACTCATACACATGTAAATGCTTCTCGTAAAATACAGAATTTAGCAAAGACAACAGGATCAACAACACTTGTAATCGATTATCCAAGTTGTGTTCTACACTGGTAGCCGAGGCTAATGCTGGTGGTTTTCTTCCAGAAGGAGGTCATGTGATAGGAGCCTGATAAATCAGTGAAGGCTACGTTGCGGCGGAAAAGACCCAATCAGCAATCGGTTGTGAGCGTCTAGGTCATCATTTCCAAACATCTCAGTTTCTGTCCGTCCAGAATAAAACGCTGCCCCGTAGCTTTCAAAGCAAAGCGCGGCCATCAGCGTTTCCAAACTTCTCTCTTTTAGTGGCTCTAAAACTCTAAAGTAGTGTGGATGCCAGTTGATCTGCATCAGAGTTGATGTGTTTTCAAATGATGCTCCAATATAAAGTTCTATCTCCTGCCCTCTATTTAGAAGTGGTGAATATACAGCTGTTACAGCAACTCAATACGATGTTACCTCTGGATTTGTTCTGTTATCTAGCGTTGGAAAATAATGTAGCCCATTTTTAACCCATTTTTAAGTGTGATAAAGAACACAATAGCTCGGAGGGATATGTTGAGTTTTGGTTTGGTAAATTACGTGAAGGTCGCTGTCACCTTGAACATCCAGTCGAATCCTGTTCAAAGATCTGGTACTTGAATTAGTCGTTGCTTGATGGTCTGTATGAAAAAAGTGAGTGAATGGATGAATATTCATATTGAACAGCTAAATCAGATTCATCTGATAGTAGGGTGCAGCCGTAGAAACAGCATTACTGACGGTGATTGTCATTTTCAGTCTTTTTGGAAAATCAAGCCAACAAAGGTTCAATCTATAGACAGGCAGTCTCCACAGTTCAGCACTTCCTTGCTGGTTAAGCACAAGCTGATGTTTGAACCTCTGTGTATTCCTGAGGCTTCGTCTAACAAAGAGTTTCCAGCAGCCTCCGGAGTCTAATGGTACATTTTGATCAGTTCCATAGAGGGATGTCATTTGTAACCTTCACATTAATTTGTGGAAAGTGCAGTGGTGTGTGTGTGTTAGTATTTCACATTGACTCCTCCACATCAGCATAAAGTAAAGGTCCAGTCTGCATAATGCATATTAGAGGGGAAGAAATGACCTTAAACTCTGGAATAGTGTGAAGACATTTAAAACTTTTTACTTCACTACTTTAACAAAAGTTACAGGCATCATTTGGAATAACTGGAAAGATAGTTTGAATAAATGGTGTTTCTGCTGAATTTGATGCTTATAGGAGCTTTGATTGTCTTTCTATTGAACTGTTACCGTGCAAAGTATCTTTTGTGTCCTTGTTGTGTGTGTCTGTGTGTTTAGGGGCGTCGTGTACGAGTGAGTTCAAGAGCTCCTGTGGTTTGTGTGAGAATCACAGCCATCTGTCTGGTTTTCTCCGCTGCTCTGGTGGAGCTCTGTTACTTCAGTGAAATCCTCAGTGGAACATAAGCTAACGATCCCATCAAAACTTGCATTACCACTGAGCTTACCTGGGATTACACACTGCCGAGCCCAGCGGAGGAGCGGGCAACGCTGTCAGACGCAGTGGAACAACACTGCTGAGAATGGTATGGACAAGCAAACAATCAGACCCAGGCATTTAAAGATGTATTACTTTTAGGTGGGCATCGTTTATTATGCAAGAGATCTGCCAGTTATTGGATAAGAAATTATTTATGGGTATTATTGAGAACAATTATGTGGTCCAGAGAAAAAAAGCAAAAAAACAAGGAGGCAGCAACAGCCAGTAGCGAATCTAGGATTTTTCTAAATCAGGCGCCATAATCGGGCCACAATTTACACAGAGGGGCCAATAACATGAACAACATCCATGCAACACATCCTGATGCTGACATTCTTGTACAGCTCACTATAGATTCACTATAGATAGTGTCTGCCTGTCTGGCATAGTTGTAGTGGTCTAAGCAGATGCCAGAGTTTGCATTTTTCAGAGGAGACTTGAAGGTGATGTGAAGGTGATGCGTGGTGTAAAAACTTTTTGATGAAATGAACTGGCAGCGACACAAAGTAGCTTGTCTTCATGGTGGCTGTTGTCCACATGGACAGAGCTCAATACATTTGAGCAGCTGAATGTCACTCATGGTGTTTCTGTGAAAAACTCTGACGACCTTCCCTGAAGCGACGTAACTGGGAGAGCATCGGGTGACATCTGAGCTCTGATACTGAAACACTAACAAAACGAATACTGTGGAGGTTTTTGCTAGGATGCCATATATCGGATACAGTGTTATTTACCGTGTTGGTTTATTGGTCTCACCGCACGTCTCACAGTGAAGTTCAGCCGCGTGTCCCTCAGAAAGTGACTCCTCGTGCTACCAGATGAACCACAGCTGCTGAGTAAATCACCACATGAAGAATGTCCTATTCTACTGATCATCCTAAGTCCATGCAAAGGAACAGAAACATTACATTTGCAACACAGGCTTTCAGAAGCGTCTTTCAGAAGCAATGACATGGTCATATAGGATAATCCACAGACTTTATCGAGAACACGCCCAACCAACAACTTCCCCTCCCCCAAAAAAGAAATAAAAAATAATATTAAACACCATTCAGAACAAACAGTCAAATATAAACAGTATCAAATTATAGAAATATAAAATAATTTACTATCAAAACTATGTTCGGTCATATCATTCATAAATATCAAAGATTAGGTGAAAAAAAAACAGGAAATATACTATATAGATACAAAAAAATTAGAGAGTCCAATTATAACCTATATGTTACAACATATTGCGAGAAAAATCATGACCCGTCTTCTGATTTAAATTCATCAGGTCACATCGTCTCGTCACAGACGTACTACACAATGGACAACCTGAGAGTTTGAGCTTGCAGTAAATGAGCTGCACAGAAAACTGATCGCTGCAATGCGGTTGTTCTATTTTTTTGCGAGCGCCCCGTGCACACAGCACGATGCCCATGTCGCCCATAACTACATCCACATTAATGTGCCTCCCTGTCACCTGCTTTAAACCAAATGTTTCTTCACACACTCTGAATGTCTTGGTTTTGGCCTGTGTGAGTGGAACTCTGCCTCGCTCTCAGACAGAGAGAGAAGGCACAACCCTTTAAATGTCTTTTGTAAATAAACACGCATGTAAACACAATGTAGAAATTCACTGAGGTCAGCTAAATGATCCAGTTTATGTTGATATATGGTGTGATAGGTCGATACAGTAATTATCGCGACAGGCCTACTCAGTGCTTGTTGTATCGCTGCTGCTAAATGCATGTCGGGGATGCACTGACTGCTACTGAGGATTGTGGAATAACACACTTGCTTTACCTTTGTTATCTTCTCAGTACAGTGCAGAGGCCCAACAAACTTGGGTTGAGTTGTTTAGAAGCAGTTTAGGGAACCTTTCCCTGAACTGATGTGTCACGTTGAGCACAGCGCTGGTGTTTCTCATTTTCTGCTGTGCAACATTACTTGCGATAACATTCTATTGGCACGGTCACACTGCTCATCTCCACATCGTGATGACTCTCGAGTGATGTTAATAGTAATTGTGGTAATAGTGACTGTGTCATAATATATCAGCCGTATGGTAGACTGCATTTTTCCACTTGTTTAACAGCTACAGCTGTCTGATAGTGTGCGTATGTGGAGGCCTTGGGAGATTATCTGTGCATATAATTTCCGTGGCTTTTTATATATTGTTGAAGAAACGGGATCCTAAGAAGTGAATCATTTAAAACCTGGGAAAATAAAACTAAAAATGTGTTTGTTGCTTGGGTGAAGTGACACTTTGAAATGAAGAGAGCAGCTCACCATCTTATGTTAATGATATCTTTCTCCATCAAGTTCATTGTGTTGTGCCCAGGAGAACACGGCATATCAACACGGTTAGTCTTATCATCATATGAGCAAGCTGTTGCCGCCGGTTTGAGCCACTGTTGACACCCGCGGAATGTTGGGTAATGATGTTGTTGTGTCACCGTGTTTGAACTGTGCAACGCAAACCCTAGCAGCCGTGGCTCGCTGTGCCGCGGCCCTGTCATCCCTCAGCTCAGCTCAGGCAACTCAACGCAATCCACTGTCGCATCTGCAGAATGGGACAGATCAGACAAATTAGTGGATGTTTTTGTGTGTGTGTGTGTGTGTGTGTGTGTGTGTGTGTGTGTGTGTGTGTGTGTGTGTGTGTGTGTGTGTGTGTGTGTGTGTGTGTGTGTGTGTGTGTGTGCATTAGAGAGAGGGAGGTGTGGGGGCTGGGCGAGCCTGTCTGATTATGTTGTGTGTCAATGAGAGCAAGACAGGAACAAGAACACAAGCACAGGCTCAGACTGTCGTGTGTCTGTGTGTGTCTGTGTGTGTCTGTGTGTGTCTGTGTGTGTCTGTGTGTGTCTGTGTCACTGCCGTAGCCTGTGCCAGGCGTCGCCAAGCTGTCACTTTAGGTTAATGTCGGCTACCTTGTGTCTGAAAAACTGCGACATGCCTGCACAACATCACAACTGGCTTGTCACTGTATCTCATCCTCACCCTCATCATAGATAACACACTCTTTCAGTGTTCGCTCAGCTCCCCCGTCTCTCTCACTCCTGGCTCACACACACAGCGGACACTGCTTCACATCCTCTTCTAGTGATTATCTCATTATGTGCAGAGGGCAGTTTTCCACCAGGTACCAGTTTGCATGGATCGCGTGGTAAATGAATCACCATAAAGGTCGACTCTGACATTATATTTAAAGTACATCCATTATCATCGGGTGAAACCTGGCCTTTTAGCATCACTTTCATTACGTTTCAGCACAAAACACTGGCCGATAAGACACTTGATATGGAATGATAAACAAAACGTTTGGTAGCTACAAAGAGCCACATATTTACAACTCCATGTTCTCCTTCTCTCTGTGGTGGAGCTCAGCAAGACCTGTCCTCACTCTGCTGCTGAATAAACAGGCAGAATGTATTATGCTCTGCTTTGTACAAGGCTCACAAATTAAAACGGCAGTTAACAAACATAGACGCTCATTACAGTTGGTCCCAATCACTTCAGCAGTGGCTTTTACAGGGAATGTGATTAGTGCATTATGGAGAGGGAGAGCGGAGAGAGAGAGAGCAGCTACACTGACGGATCGCCTTCCAAATGAAAATGCACTTCAAGCTTTAATAACAGAACAAATGTGTGATTAGTGTCTCTAGGCAAGTAGCTGCAGACATTGTGTGTGTAAGATGTCAGGGGCATGTGTTCCAGTCAGACTGCAGTGAGGATGTGTAACTGCAGCACATCCAGGGACGTGTTGAGTACAGTCTATGGTTGAGTACAGGAAACACATTTCCAGTGACAGTGGGCCTCATGCAACATCTTCACACTTCTCTCCTACATCGCTTACTCACTTCTCATCTCTGTTCCTACAGCTACTTGTTAGGCCCTACTTGTGTCATTCACAAAAATGTTATGAGAACTTCACCGTCCGAAGCTGTCAGTCATGAGCAAACAAAAGGTGTTGACCTGAAGGTGGCGCAAGACCTCTGCCTGGGCCACACTAGGTGCTCGTGGAGTGCGTGACGCCTAAATCCCTGATCTGCTGCGTCACACGTGCGTGTATCTGCTGCGTGCCTGAATTCAGCTTTGACTTTGAAACAGGTACAAGAAGAGTTGTAAATAGTTATATTTGTTACATATTTGCCAAATAGACATTGCTTCTGCAGCTCTAACATGACAACATGGAAGTCAAAATGAAAAAAGCAAGACGTTCCCCGACGCACACGTACCGCTCATGCATCCAGTGTGGCCTGGGTGTGAGATGTGCAGTGGTCAAGGAGATGAAACACTAGTTGTGTGGTTAAATTCTGCATTTTAAAATGATACAACTGTTTGCATGTGAAGGAGATGAGTCATTATTTGTTTGTGTACTCCTTGTCCCCTTGCTCTTTCTACAATTAACAACCAAAGGCACCAGCATGCGCATGCCCAGTGTACACAAGCTGCTGCCGCGTTTACAGCAGTGAAAAACTGGACTGTGAAAACACAGCAGTAGGATGTAGCCTCAGTGACATGGGCTGCTTGCACACTAGTTCATATTTTATTCATTTTATACATCATTTAATCTCAACAGTTACTGAAGAGGAAAGAACTAAACTCACAATGCTTTCTTCATTGCTAACCCGACAGAAGGGTTAAATTCACCAAAACAAAAATGGTGCTTTTTTGAGTCTGGGTTCCCTGAAGTTAATTTTGAGGCTAAAGATTTCCACAGATCTACCTCACTGCCTGGAGCTTATCCTCCAGTCACAGCAGCGCTATTGAAATGTGCTGGTTCAAGGGCAGAAGAGCATAAAATCCCTTGTATTCCATTTAGGAAATCAGTTTTCGTACCAGGGGTTCTTTCATGAAGCCCATTGTAATTAAACTAAGGCATAATTAGTTTGCTTATTTAACCAGGGAGGGGTGACTGAGCTCCAGCTCTCTTTTACTACAGGGTCCTGCAAACAACCTCTACTCTTGACAACTAAGCAGCCCCACTGGAGCTATGCGCTTTGCACAGGAGGGTATTAGCCCTATATTGCTTCTGCAGAAGGAGAAGAGCATTTTTTATTTTATTTTTCCTGTTTTCCTTTTCTAACCTTCACAAGGAATGATTATAACTATATTAGTATCCGTGTCCAAAGATCGTAGTCTCCTCCCACTCAGTACAAAGGGAATAAATGAACACACTGTTTGTGCAGTGCAGTAAATGTCACAGCTCAGTGGGGAGGATCAGGAAACGAAATGTTCAGGGTGGATTTATCTGCAGAGAGGAGCGGCAGATATCAATATTAACCCTTTTTTTACTTGACACCAAGCACTTCATCACTTGTTAGCCCAGATCCATGACTGCTGCTGAGGTTTATTGTGAATTTTAAGCGGTTTTAACATCAATCAGAATACAATAGTTCTTGTTTACCTGTTTACAGTGGGTATGCAGGTTTCAATGCAGACTGTTCACCTAGCACTGCAGTTCACACAGAGCCGGGCTGTGACAGTTAGAGATTTATTATTTATTTGTCAGCGCTGTTTTTCAATTCATCCAGACGTCCTTTGTTTTATTCCGATTTTATCCAGCGACTTTCTGCATGCGTCTGCAAAAAAGTTAAAGAAACAGTGAATGTGCAGTGTTCATTTCCCTTGGGACGTATTTTCCTGCGCTTAGTCTGTTGGCTCACGTTCATATTTGACGAGTATTAATTATAATTTATATGCAGTTAACGCAGACGGCTCAGCTTGTTCTTGCTTGTGTTTAAACAATATGCATGTATTTACAATTGTAGCACCTGGCTAATAAAGCACATGGTGTTCAAATCATCAAGGAAAAGGTTAGAAAATAGAACAGATATGCTTGGTCTTACTTAACTATGTAAACTTCAATTGACATCATCATTTTTGAACTAAAAGAGACTTGTGTTTTTGCCCTAATACCCAGTCAAACACACAATGTTGTTTATTGGATGGATTGTCAGTCATGATGCCCGGAGGATGAATCCTAAAGTGATCCTCTGGCCTATGAAACATCTTAACATCTCACAATCGGATTAGCACAGAATAATGTACAGACAACGTTACCTAAGGACTTTGAGGATCACCTGACTTTTCCTCTGGTGCCATCATAAGCTTGTCTGTGTTTTTGGTGAATGTCTTAATAATTGTTGGATGGATACTATAAAATATGGTTCAGACATTATTGTTGCCATTTGGAGGAAGTAACATAACTTTTCTTCTCCTCTAACTGTTCTAAATCATCATTTCTGATCTTTTAAAGAAATCTGCAAAACTAACGACATCCCCATCGTCCTCTACTTGACTTTAGCTCTCGTTTAGTAAATGCTGTAGTAGTATAGCACTGGCGCTGTTTTGTTGTCAGATATAAGGGATTGATTCAGTGCTAAGCCTCGTTGCTGAGAAAGCCTTACAGGGTAGCATAAAAATGGACCAACACGCAAAAACACTGCCACAGGGATTTACTTAAGTCAAACATAAAACACTAGTTTTATGCTATAATTTGAAACCTTCATGTGCAATTCTTTCATTAGCTGGTTGCAGTCTCTATCTTTGCAATAATTAACATGGCCTCCCCCTGCTAACTCTTTGATTCCTGTCAAACCCAATGTGATCTCTCCTCACTCACACTGTTAACTAGAATTGACTTTTTCTACTGAGCCTCAAATCAGAGGCTAATTTCCCGAGCACCTGATATCTACACCACAGTCTGAAGCTTAGAGAGGGCATGTTTCACTGCTGCCAGGTCCCTACATAACAAGAGTAGTAACACCCTTAATGAGCCCAGCCACAGACACTGTGAATGAGATTTTGGAATCCCTGCCCCAGTGGCACTGTGACTGTTTTTGGAGCTTAGCAGGTCAAAATCTGAAATATGAGTCATGTATTTCAAGTCACTTCAATGTCATGGATGCCAAAGAACGGTGATAAGAACAGGTTTTGTGCTGCATTCTCAAGACAATTACGTTTTTTGTGTAATAAAAGAAACCAACATGAACCAGACAAACATGTCCTTCAGGGTTCACCCAACTGGCTCTATTTGTGTCCGATCACGGTCAGAGTGAAGGAAAGATGCATGTGCTTACAAGCCTAGCAAGAATAGTGGATGCACAATGCAGCAATATCCAAGAGCAAAGAACCCATGATTGTACAAATGGTCCTGGAGAGAGTTCAAACTCTTCAGTGGAGTTTTTGTGACCAACAAGTAGCTTTCACAAGACCACATTCTAACAGACATAATGTTAAACAGGCATATTTTGTGGTGACTGAGCATTAAACTAAGAAGCTTAAACCTCATTCAGATGGAGATGTGAATTTGAGGATTTGCGAAGGAGCCCTGTTGCTGCTGTGGAGCTGCTAAAACCAGACAGGGTAAAAATGCTTCGCAACACTGATGAACACAGTTCTAGCTTTTCTCTCTGGGCTGTGATGAAACAACATACATTGCCAACTTGCTATTTTTAAGCTTATTGCAGTCTTACAAGCCACTTTAAGGCGAAGATTTGTTTGAGCTGGTCATTTTGGATCAAATCAGCTAAGACCATCATTATCATCATCATCATTATCATCGTGATCATCATCATCGTGATCATCATCATCATCATCATCATCCTCATACCGATGTCATTTAAAATGTCAGGAGAACAGGTGTTACTGCAGCATTCAAAGCTGAGCACAGGTTGCATAATATTCAGAACATGGCCACATCAAGCTCAACAGCTCAGTGTTGTGGACCTGAACATGGCGTACACTGTCAGTGATACTGATGTGACCGGGTTGCTGCCGTGACGGGGTCGAGCACATATTCTCTTGAGATGTCGTGATTGCTTAAATGTAAATGCTGTCTTCTGCTTTTTTCTGTAACCTGTTTTCATTTATGTCTTTCACACCGACTGAGGTATTTTCTGAAATAGGATTGTTTGGATTCTGTCTGTAAGGACAACATCAGGATGTGGTCATCTGTAAAATGGATCTTTGTCAAATTTGAACAAGAATGTGGAGGGAATATTAAGTGTCCTCTTGCTGACATTATTTATTCTTGACATAATCTAGAGTGTTTGTTGGTTTCTTAGTTGCATCGGAGAGGTCCTGTTTAGCATCCATATATTTAAATGAAACTCTATATCCTCAGGTTTTAAATTTATACTAGAACATTTACTTCCACCCAACATTTCTGCTTGGCAGTGTGTTGGGCTGTGCTCAGCTATTTGCTTTAAATATGGGCCAGTATTTTTCAGCATTGTTCAACAGGGGGTTTGCATAATTTCTGTGAAAGGACTGTGAAAATGTGGTTGTAGAATTACAGATTTTTACAAAACTGTTTTCACCATTTGTGAGTGAGCACCATGTCCATCCTTTCAGCACAATGTTCTGTTGAAATACCCTGATGCAGGGCGAAGCAGAGTCGCAGTGTAGTCTCTCGATGTGGGCAGCATTGGGTGTTCCAAAATTTATTTGGATCTACAAGTTATCTACTGTAAATGTATGAAAATCACATAAAATTAATAAACTTGGTCACAGACAATGACTTAGTTAGTATGCCTACATCTCAGAGAACTTCCTTTTCCTCTTTAATACGTTTTTATGGAACAAAATAGTGTGCAAAATGCCTAGTGTATTAAAATCTCATTTTATCCGCAATACCTGAAACCATGTGCAATTGTGATTTTGCCGTAGGTCATAATTATACATCATTAGTTTTTGTAGGGAGGCCGCTCATTGTGCAAGTGTAAATTACACTTGCACCAGGTGCTGAAAATGTAACAGCAGGTTATCATCATTGCAGGATGAAATAAATTATATATATATATATATATAAATTAAAATGTGATGGGCTGGATGTAACGATTCATGTTAATGCATTGCCTCCCATTTAACCATATCCCTCCAAATATGCTGCCTGGTGATTAAAATTAAGTTTTAATTTTCGGTGGCTGATCTTCATCAGTTTATATCTACCCATTCTCTTACCTTTATCCTGCCTTTTTACACCCCTGATGCTGGTTATATAAATGCCATTTAAACATCGTTTATATTAAAACCAACTGACATTTAATAAGGCTGATTGTCAGTTCATGTCTTTTAAAGTTGGCTTGTGTATCACGGCACTTGTAATTCCAAAGTATGTGGACTTTTAATAATCCACAATAAGGGTTACATCTTGGTGGATGGGGAAGAAAGATTTTCAATAACAAACTTTATTATAGACATAATTAAAATCTCAATGGTGAGAAAAAGAGAGAAAGATCGTGTATTTGCAAGATTGGGCTGCAGGGTTCTGAAATGCAAAGGAAGTGGGACTGAAAAAACGTCCTGCATAGACCTCTGGTGAAAAGTAGAAATAATTGATAGTTTTTCATATATTATCTATACATCTACATATCTGTATGTCTGTTAGCAGTTAACAACTTGGGAATTGAAGTGTAACATAGCATGCTGCAGCTACCTTTCAAAGCAAATCAACATTTAAGAGTATATGATGCGTGGCAACACCCTATGATTCATTAGTTATCCAGGTGCAATAGTAAGATGGCCACAGGAAGAGATAGATGCTGCTGACGTCAAGACACAATAACGCCTAAAAATGATGGAGGTGTCCACCCAAAGTCAAGTACTCCAAGACTACGAGCATCAATAAGAGAAAAGGTGAGGATCAGTGAGTGTCAGAGCCACAATCCAGAATGAAACATGGAGCATCCATTAATACATCAGGAAGATGGCCCCTGGGGATGAATACTTAGAGAGTCTCTCAGGCAGCAAATGACCGGGGGTGATGAGAAAGAAGAAAAATATTGTGGTAGACCAAGCCCCATCCATGGGGTGTGCCATCAGCGGATAGAGGAAGTGGCTTACATCAAGAAATCCTACCAGTGGTTAGAAAAGAGCGACCTAACGGATAGCCCAGAGACTCTGATAATGGCAGCACAACAACAGGCCCTAAGCTCCAGATCCATAAAGGCTGGGGTCTACCACAGCAGACAGGACCCAGGGTACAGGCTTTGCAACAGTAGTCATAGCAGGGTGTAAGATGCAAGCTGGGACACTGTGAGGTATAAACAAGTGGCTTAGTGTACAGGAACATCTGTGCCAAAAATGGATTGGAAGTCCCCAAGACCTGATAGGACAAACCACATAATGTGTTTTAGAACAAGACAGCGAAGATCCTGTGGGACAAAGAGCTGCTGGTTAACCAGCCAAACATATAGGTGGTTGACAAGGAGCAGAGGAGGGCAGTTGTGATACTGGTGCAATTCCAGCTGACAGCAACATCAGAGAGAGGGAGAGCAGGATAGTCGAGAAATACTAGGGGCTGAAAGAACTGGAACAGATTTCAAAGATAAAGTCTGAAGTAGTCCCAGTGATAATGGGAGGGTTAGTGGCTGTGACCTCCAAACTGTCATGACACTGCACACAACCCTTAAACCTCCAGTCCACTTCCACACCCTTAGGGATGCACAGCTTTGCTTTGACTTCCCCTCATCGTGCACAGACCTCAACCCAAGCCTGAACCAGGACCTCAGAAATCATGTTCTGCCTCATTAGGACTGGGCTTTGGTCCCCATTAGGTCTACTGGTCCTGACAAGGTCAGTGTTTACACTAAAGGTCCTAAAGAGGGAACAAAAATGAGTACACACACACACACATGCACACACATTTGTAAAGTAGATATGCTGCATCCAATGAGATAAGATCAAACACTTGCAGCATGTCTGTGTTCTCTTCATTAAAATGTCCATCTGAGAGGAAGCTGCTTTCATCTGTGTTTTGTCTCCGTTATGAGTTTGATGTCATTGTGTTGAACCTGTTTCTCTTGTGTGATTGTTATTCATGCTCCTTCTCTTCACACCGATGGCCGACGTCTTTCAAGCCAACAAATAAACTTTGATATTTTCCATTTTGAAGCTGGTCTACAGATGGAGGTTTTGAAGGGACTATTGATTGACCCTTGCCTCACCAAAGAGGACGTTGTGATTTCTCCACTATATTCCTTTACTATTGACTCCCTGAGTGAGTGTGTGTCTGTGTTGCACTACACCTATAGCACTGTGTGCCTGTACACCGGCCCTTCTACATTACACTCTGTTATCCCTGACTCGAAAGTGAAAAAAGAACTAAATAAGGTGAAGTGAAAAAGAAAAGAAGAAAACAGGGAGCAAATCACACAGATAAAAAAAAAGGATGAAAGAATGAAGGAATAAAAGAAGATAGAGATAAGATAAATTGGCTAATAATTACGGGAATAGACAAAGGAAGGAAAAGGGGAAAGAACGATGGAGCCTGACTCATCTTCCCTTCTTAGTGAGGACAATTGATCCTATAGACCCCAGCACTCCTCCGTCTCAGTCTATACATAGTGCATGGTGACTATAGCTGGCAGCTGACTGGAGGGTTTTATAGATCTGCTATTGACGAGTGTTCAGTAGGACGAGTGCAGTGGCCTTTGAAATGTCGCTGTGGGACATCATCTTCCATCAAACACAACAGCTCCAGTCCTGTTTTCTTAACATGCATCTTGTACACTTTGTGGTTTTTGAATTTGGACTAAACTTCCCACTTTTCATTTGAAACCCTAGCTTCCACATTGGTGACAGCTGTGATATGAGGCAGGGCGTTTTGGAGTTCTCAGTCCACCTATCCATCCATATCTCAGTAATGCATTATGGGAATTTTTTTTCAAATTTGGTAAAAACATTCATTGTGGACTCAAGGATGAACTGCCAAAGATCAATGTTTTGGCCATAATGCACTAAGTTAAGTGATGCTGGCGAGCTAATTCAGACAGTCAACAAAAGCTGCTCTGCTATAATCATTTTTAATTTTTTTTAGTTTTTGCTTGTCAACGCTGCCCTGCATCAGTATCACAGCTTGTTGATTCTGCCGCTCCACAACCGCAGGCTCCGACGCGGGGATTAAAAATATTTGCTCATCACTCCCCATTATGTCTACGTAATTATATATGGTAGAGTGATGAGGTTGCAGCCTAGTAGCCAAAACCAAGTTTTGCAGCTGCAATAAACAGTTTAAATGTGAGTTGCCTGATTGAATTATGACAAATTTTGTTTCCATGGTAACCAAAAGGTCAGTTTCACTGTGACATCATTATACTCTGCTAAAACACGTTTCTATATTATTCAATGACAAAGGAGAAGGGCAGATTGTGGCCATATTTCCTGTAACTTGACCTGATATACAACCACTTGGCTTGTACTCTTCTTCTTACTTGCTCACTCTCTTCTTTTTAACTTTGCTTTCATCCTCTTTCTCTCTTAAAGTGTTTTTAATCCAGTCTGAGTCTGACTTCAGGAAGCCTCTAAAAATAGGACCAGTGGGTCCAACGATTTGTCACATTATATAAGTGTTCCACTAACCTCAGAGGAACCTCAGTGGCCAACAGGTTGTCTGTAAACAAATGTCTGAAAAACTTTGGGGACAAGCTGAATTATTTATTAATCTTTAGAAAAGAAGCACTGTGGATTAATGTATACACAAACTGGTCGATTGAACAGAGTCAATGGACAAGTTAACTGTGAATGTGAATCAAAATGAAATTCTGCAGTCAACAAATTTACATTAAACTTTACATTGAGCTGGTCTGAGACATCTGCCTTAAGGAGAGAGAAGAGCGAAGTGTCCAAATTATAAGAGTAAAGGAAGACTGATGGACTATTAAATTATTGAATTATACTCATGCATTGATGCCTTTTATGTCGCTCTTTAAATTCATCGTCATCAGTTTGATTGAACATGAACACGATTTCATGCAGCATACCAAATATATATTTTCAAAGTAAAAATACAATATTTTAAATACATTTAAAAAAACAATTATTTGAATCATGTTGTGAAGACTTATTATTAGAAAACAATCTGATTTAAGTAACATGTTATAACAGTTCCACATTTTGCCATTTCTTGCTTTTTGTTTCTGAAACCAAGCATTTAATACCAGGGCTGAGCGCTGCAACATGGGGGGGGGGATGCAGAGAGAAAGGAGTAAGGAAAACCGAGATGAGAGGAAAGGATAAAGGGTTAAAATGATCGGCGAAAGAAAAGGATTCTGTAAAAGGGACAGATGAGACAGTCAATTAGACTGAATGTGTGAAGTAGGAGACAGAAAATGATGAAAGCAAAGTGAATGTAGCGGTGAGAGAAGGTTGCAGGGCCAAGACAATAGATGAGGGACAGGCAACATGATATCAACAAGACAGGGACCTCGAGACAAGTGAGATGAAAGATGTTCTGCTGGGCAGGAATCAAAGCAGCAGACCCAGTGTGTACATCAGGGTTACAAAGAAGAAGAACAGAAATAAGAAGCATAACCAGTGTACAGTAAGTCATATATATTAATTTGTACTTCATATATGCTAATATACTGGAGCATTTGCAGTTCATAGCTTTTGATCATTTGTGTGGTCAGTGCAGAGCAGTACAAGAACATTTTGTCCATCACGTTCAGTGCTGATGCTATTTCTTTCACCAAGCACCAGCCTGCCAAACACCACCCCATAATAATAGTGTAGGTTACGCTGTGGTTGCCATGGAGTCTCCCGGGGTGATGTTCAGAGAATAGAGCATGGTTTCCTTAATTAGAGGAGATCGCGCATGATTAGGCCGAGGCTGGGCCGAAAGGCACACACACACACACACAGGTAGCAGCTGTGAGATGCTGCGGGTCACAGGTCACACTGTGGGTGGACCGAGCCTCTACAGTCACCCAAATAATGGTCCAGATTGGTGGATATTTATCAGTGTGTCACGCTGTTACTAATTCTACTAGTAAACATGTGTGAGGTCTTAACATGTCAGGTAATAACTATTTACACACACACACACTGTTTGTATAAAGCTCTGCAAACAAGCAATAAAAAGTGACCGTTTATCGTAGAACTGTTTGAGGAGGACTCACTAATGACAAGGAATAATTCTGAAGTAGCTCCGGAGCTTTAACCACGGGACAAGAAAACAGACCATTAGAAACAGACAGGTTTGGAACAGGCACTGTACTAATTGTTACTTTCGCACGATAATTATAAAAGGTGATTTGGGGAATGGAGAAGGCTCAGAGAGAACCTCCACTTGCACCAGAGGATTAATCTGCCAGCTGAGGGCTGAGGGCTGAGGGCTGATTGATCCTCTGGTTCCAAAGGCAGCAACAAAGCTTCCAGAGAGAGACACATGGAAGAGAGACGCACATGGGGGACACATGGAAGGGAGACGTACATGAGGGACACATGGAAGGGAGACGTACATGAGGGACACATGAAAGAGAGACGTACATGGGAGAGACATGAAGGACACATGGAAGGAAGACGCACATGGGAGAGACATGAGGGACACATGGAAGGGAGACGCACATGGAAGAGAGACGCACATGGGAGAGACAGAGCTGAGCCGAGCTGCGACGCCATGAGAAACTGCTGAAGTATTTAAGTGAATTGTGAATTTATAAAGATGCTGAAAAGCGACTGTTTAGTCTCTGGCTGGGTTTGGGAGACCCCGATGGCATCGTCAAATGCCAAAGTGATTTATCAACATCTCGATCAGCTCCTCTCTCTCCCTCTCCCTCTCTTTTTCTCCTACATTTCAAGAAATATTTAAAATTCCATTTGAATTCTCTTTCCTTTGTTGCCAAAACATTTGAACATGCTACACAACCTAAAGGTGCCCCATGGTGTGTGTTCCTACCTCTAGCACTGCTATAGAGAAATGTTTTTATTAGCAGTCTCCCATTTAGTTTGTATTTAGTACAGTTGTGGGCAATGCAATACATATTCCAAGCTGTGGTTTTACAGTATTCCACTTGTTGCCACCAGGGGTGAAGAAGCGAATAAACATTGTTTAAATAATGCAGGTTTAAAATATAAAAACAAAAGGTTAGAGAAGTTTATCAGGCCTCAAGGATTCAACAGTATATGTTCACATCATCAACTGCATTTGTTGACAAGAAAAGAACCCAGGGCACGGGAGAACACCCGCTGTGTCACTGGGAGCTGTGCTGTTGGGGTAACAGCTCCTGGTGGGGCAGGAGGTGTTGAGTGGTACTGACAGGGTCTGTGAGGTCTCGAGATTGACTGACAGATTGATGCCGCGTCAGCTATAATGGGAACACAGCATCAAACTATCGTGGGAGGGGGGGGGGAGGGAGCTGAGTCTGAAGGTCTGGATTAAGCGTTCGATGTACAGAATTTTCCCACATTCATCCAAAGTGTCTGAATCCCAGCTTGGCCGGGGTCTTTAGTGTGGAGTTAACATGCTCTTCCCATGTGTCTGTGGGTTTTGTCTTGGTACTGCGGTTTCCTCCCACAGTCCGAAAACAGGCAGATTGGGGTTGGTTTCAAACCAGCGACCCTCAAAAGATAAGCAGTGTTGTTGATGGATGGATGGATGATTTGTGGAACATTCACTATTTGGTATACAATAGGTAGAAACTGGGATGTGACAACTTGGATCAGATGAAAATGAACAATGTGGATAAAATTATGCATAACACAAGTAAGTTAAATATTAGAGTATTTGAATATATTCGGTCCAGTGTTTTCTAGAGGATGAAAGTCTTGCCTACATGTCACATCTCGTGATTTAATTCAAGATAAAATCAAAACCTTGCCCAGAGAAAGACACGTTTAAATGAAAACTTGGATTTAGAAGCGCTCCACTGAGCTTCTAAAGACTGTTTTCCACATTTATTCTCAGTGAAAACAAATTCTCATTTCATTGTTCATTGAAACATAATGCTGCGGAAAAGTGTAAAAGCTCAGGCAAAGTTGTTTTCTTTGTGCTGCTTTCATTCACACACACTCACATCCTGCACTGGTAGAAGTTTGCTCTATTATAGACGCACATAAGCATTGTTGTTCAATATTTTTATATATTATCATTTCTATCATCAGCATTATCTTCGTGCATATGACTGTATATAAAAATGCTTGACACATCTCCACTTCCTCCCACTGAACAATAATCGAGCCAAGATTTCATGGATATGAAAATGACAGAAACCATCTTTGTGAAAAATGTATTTGGCGTATACTTAGCATCCGTTAACATGGCACACCATGGTTTCAGTGGGGTTTAGAGTACAGGCAGCCACCAGGGGGCCATTCAGATGTTGTTTTGTGATGTAACACATTTTAATTTACACCACTGAAACACTTATGAAGAAGGCTTAGTTTGCCACAAGCAAACCTTATGCAAGAAAATGTTGAAAAATTAATGTTCTGAAATGAAGCCCAGTGTATTTACTCTCGAGGTAGATCTCTCATTCCTCTCACACTAACAGGTTAACATTTGAAGTATGAGGTGAAATATTGGAGTTTTAGACAATGTGAAGCAAACCTGAACAGTCCATTTGAGGTCTCCGACACTTTTCATCTAGAACCATCATCATCTCAGTTTGTCCAGTAGTTTGGTTTATCCGTCTAATAGTTTGGTTTTTCTTTATGATGAACTTCAAAGACTCACAGAGCCGTTAACTTGGACTCTCCTTAAAACCGCTTAAAAGTAATTTAAGAATAGTGATGAACCTTCTACTTAGAAAGCTCAGCAGCAATCATGCTTACACTGCAGTAAGTGCCTCTCTGCAGTTACAGAGTTTGTGGTCTCAGCTCTGTGTCTCTGAAATACACACACACACAAGTACACACTTATAATCTACATTGCCTGCCCCACCTATCAACATGCGTGCATTCATTGTGATATTCGTTTCATGATGGAAGTGTCCGTGCTGCGTCATTTATTTTATGTTCAACAGAAAAATTGGATTTACTCTGTGTTGTCATAAATGCTGAACTGTGTGGCAATAGCAGTGGTGTCGAGCTGCATTCCTAGTGACAGATTTATTATTGCTTTATTCTTCACAGTTTAAATCACAGCTCCACAGATCTGTCATCTGCCTGGGTGTCTGAGACGCTCACGCTCTCCCTCCATGTCTCTCAGCTTCTCTCTGTCTTTTTCCTTCAGATTTAAGTTGTCACAACTTCCAGAGTGCTGATGAGCTGGTAATCCTCTCCTCCCCCCCCCCCTCCTCCTCCTCCTCCTCCTCCTCCTCCTCCTCTCCTCTCCTCTGCAGCGTGTCAGCAGGAGGAGTGTGACTGCATTCTCAGCACTTTGGCTTTCTGTTGCTTCTCTGTATATTCTAATGACACTGCAGTGGCTGGGGATGTGTCCTTGTGGAAAAGTCATTGGCTGGTCATCTGGCATGTTGTCAGACCTGGGCATAAATATTGCAGATTGTTTGGGTGACTGTAGTCGGATGAGACGGATAGCGGACGTGACAGCTACACCAGAAATGGCAGGACTAAAGGACACAGTACTGTGTCTCTTTCTCTGGCTGCCTGGGGAGACATTTGTAGCATTTTTCCTCCACCCTCTCATAAAACTGTAACATGGAAACAAGCTGGACAGAAAATATCTATTGCATGCATTGTTGCACTAAGAGAGTAAATTACAGCAAGCTCTTAATTCACAGTGATTTTCTGTCTTGTGTGTCTCTCTGCAGATGGGAAGGTGTATGCGTTGGGGGGTATGGGCGCAGACACCACACCGCAGGCCCTGGTGAGGGTTTATGAGGCAGAGAAGGACCAATGGCTGCCGATGACCTCCATGCCCACGCCGCGGTACGGAGCCACACCCTTCGTAACAGGAAACAAAATCTACATGTTAGGTAGGACCATAGACTTTATATATAATGGACGTAGGGTCCGTGACGTCACCCGTTGGTTTCTGAAGAGTGAAAATTAGGCTAGTAGTAGGCGTTCACCCGGTGCCATCTTGCCGGTGCTGACTCCTCCTAGTTCCTGGTGTGATGGAAATTCATCTTGAGATTTGAAATAATGAAATTCTCAGACTGGAGTTGCCTTTGAGTCTTTATAATAGTAAACTCTGCAGAGGTTACACAACAAGCACGGGTGCTCAAAATGGAACTGGCCGCAAGTTCACAAAAGCCAGAACTTATACAAAGAGGCGTTTCATAAAACATAATATGAAAAAAGACATGAAAGACATGAGATCATCTGTGTCTGTCCGTCCGCTGTAGCAGTTGGAAGAAAAACATCACCAAATAAGGGCATGCACCCTGTTGATCAAGGTCATAGCAGTAAGACACCACCAAATAAGGGTTCCATCCTGTCAGGTAGACAGTATCACAGCAGTTAGACACCTGGTCAGGGGGATTTCCAATACCTTAGACACTGGTCAGTTGAATTTTCCACTACACTTCCCCCTTTGATCATCAATAAAAATATGATCACTAACGAAAAATAATCAAGAAACATCATAATCAACATCATAATCATAGAAGAATATCGACGAGTCTTCAACCCACGCACTTTGCGTACGTACAGGGTCACATCCACCATGGAGAGGTTCTAGAACATCGATGCATGGCAGGGAGGTGCAATAGGTAGCCGCTGCTGTTTTGTGGAAAGAAAAAAGTTATTTTCCTGTAATTGAGCAAGCATTTAAAATGAAAATGGAAGGTAATCAGGTCAAACAACATCATCATCTCATTAACCATTATCAAATTTAACATACTGTATTGATTGGCATAAGTAACTCATATTAAAATGTAATAAAACGTTAAATGTCAACATACAGTATATCTAAGGTTGAAAATATCCAGTAAAATTTTTTTTAATTCTTGCTAGGAAGTAAAAATTTATTAAGTATGTACAAACTTCATAAAGTAACTCACATCAACCTTAAAAATTCACAGAGCTTCAAATTAAAGCATCATAAAATATGAAGTTGAAAGGATAATTGCAGTAGCTGTTTTTGTCTAGTGAAATCATTAAGAAACACATAAGCAAGCTGGGGGGAGAAAATAACATAAAAAAACCTAAAATTGAGTATCGTCATCAGAACCATCTGTGCTGTCAGTGTCCAGGTAGGGAGGGATGGGGAATAAGTTACGGATCAAGGGGACCTGAATCACTTTATCTTGTGTCTAGTCAAATTTGCATGTGCTGGATGGTTCTGAGAGGACACTGTAGGAAAAGACAGTTCGTTAGATCATCAGAGACTTTCACAGGAGTGCGTCTAGACAGAATAATGTGCAAAATAATAGTAGAGGAGATCATGAGTAACACGCATAGTGAGCCTCTGAAGCCACACAACCCTGGATGTCGAAATGATGCCATGGCCTGTCCATGGTCTCAGTTGTCAGGCAGATTTCTTCTGTGTTGTCGCAGAACGCTCGTGTGGTTAATCATACAACACTCTCGGTGCTTCTCAACCTGTGGAAGTATCAGTGTGTGTGCTTTGAGTTGAAGGCGTCAGCTGGTCAGATGGAGCTGGTACTCATTTGCAGTGGCTGGCGTGGATCCAGGTGGCTCTTTCAGCAACTTTCACTGCTGTGTGGGTTGTGAGCAGTACCTGGTAGGGCCCTTGCCACCTGTTTCCTGATGTCTGAAAGAGAAGAAGTCAGGTTAGAGCAATAGGACAACATATCATGATCACACAAGTCTGTGGATGGAAGCGGAGAAGACGGAGGATCCACACCAATGTGGGGTTCGTTTTCTCATCCTCATGTACATCAGCACCAGAGGCAGGACTTTTGTCGATGCAAGACCTGTACCTTCACAGCACTTTGCAAGTTTAGTTTTGAGTGTGCCGGTCTCTCGTTCCACAGTTCCACCACTGGCTGGATGATATGCACAGTGTGTTCGCACATCCATAGTTAGATGAGAACCGAGTTGTTTGACAGCTTCGTTTACGAAGTGTCTGCCGTTGTCACTGGAAATTCTGCTAGGAATTCCCCATCGTGGAATAATGTCTCTTAACAATGCAAAATGGCAGACAGAAGATCTGTGATGAGACCGTGGTGTGCTATCTTTTTACCAGAAGATGTGAGGAGGTTTCTGTGTTGCCAAAGGGCGCCAAAATCATGAGTTACACCGAACGCATATCTGGAGTCAGTGTAGACTGTGAATGTTTTACCAGTAGCCAATTTGCATGCTTCTGTGAGTGCGATGAGCTCTGCTGCCTGTGCTGAGAGGTGATGAGGAAGAGAACTCGAGAGGAGAACTTCGTTATCTGAACAAACAGAAAAACAACACAGTTAGTACCAGAGACAGGGTCACGTGAGGCGGACCCATCGACATACAGAATCAAGTCAGATTTAGAAAGAGGTTCGTCAGAGAGGTCAGGTCGTGGGGAACACTGGACTTGAAGTTCAGCCACACAGTTGTGTTCTTCCCCGTCATCCGGAAGCGGAAGAAGCGTGGCTGGGTTCAAAGTTGAACAGCGTTTCACTGTGATGTTGGGCATGTCAAGAAGAACAGTGTGATACCTCAACCAGCGAGCAGCAGAGAGATGTGAGGTCTTCTGTTCTGTAAGAATGAGAGACACAGCATGAGGAACAAGGAGTGTCAAGTCAGAGTAACCTACTATGTCTCGTGAGGCAAGGACAGCTTTTTCACAGGCGGCCACTGCACGCAAACAACGTGGAAGGCCAGCTGCCACCGGATCAAGTTTGGCGGAGAAGTAGGCGACAGGGCGATATTTGTCACCATGAGACTGAAGGAGGACAGAAGTCATGCAGCGGTCTCTCTCATCCACAGCCTGAACAAAAGGTTTGTCAGGGTTAGGGAGAGCAAGAGTGGGAGATTGCTGCAGCGTCTTCTTCAGTGTGACAAATGCCTTGTCTGCCTCTGGAGTCCAAACGACATGTTCGTGAGGAGTGAGTGATTTGCCATGGTACAGAGCACCTAAAGGGGCTTCAAGAAGAGCAAAGTCAGGAATGAACGTTCAACGATGAATGACATGAGTTGTTTCTTCGTCAAGGGTTTAGGCATGTTAACAATAGCTTCTACTCTCTTATCAGACAGGGATTTGCCATCTTTGGTGACGACATGACCCAGAAATGTGACAGTTTGTTGAACAAACTAGTTTGCTGAGGCTGACTTTATGGCCCTCACGAGCCAGATGTCTCAGCAAAGCGATCGTATTTGTTTCACAATGCTCCTGTGTGGGACTGGCAACTAGTAGATCATCAACATACTGCAAGAGAACTGAACCCGGAATGAGGATGAGGGATTCAAGACTGTTCCTGAGAGCCTGATTGTATAATGATGGAGACTCACAGTAGCCTTGACATAGGCATGTGAAAATGTAGGCCTTGGTTTCAAAATTAAAAGCTAACCAGTACTGGCTGTCCCTGTGGACAGGAACACAAAAAAAGCATTGGATAAGTCTACAACCGAAAACCACACTGCATTAGACGGAATTTGGGAAAGCAGCGTGTATGGGTCGGGAACAATATGCTATCGAGCAATTACAGCATCATTCACAGCCTTCAGAACCTGCACAAACCGCCACTCAGTAGGTTGACCTTTGTCTCTGATCTTCTTAACTGGGAACAGTGGAGTGCGGACCGATGAATCAGGTCAGGGGACAATTACACCAGCCTGCAAAAAGGATTCAAAAACAGGACGTATCCCCCCCCACTGCTTTCTGTCTGAGTGGATATTGTTGTTTACATGGCCTATAATCACATTTTGGAGTGATTTTGCCCACATTATATTTGTCCTTTGCCCACAGTGTTTCAGGGAGATCTGAAAGTAAAGGAGAAAACATCAGAGGGGCTGGACAACATTGCATAAGAATGAAGGTGATTTTCAGTCACAACAAATGAGCGTGTGGCTGGAGAACAGAAGGTTGGAGACATTTTTAGATCAAATGCACTCAGACTGGGTGAATACATTACGTCAGGCGTGGTTGTGGGTTGCCAATCAACGGCAGCCTGGCATGATCTGACAAATGGGCCTAAGTCTTGCCACTGGTCATCATGGGACTTGGAGAGCGAGATGTGAGGGCTGGAATTCGAGACGCGAAACAGTGCCATCTGTTGGTCAGTGAGTGAGACGGAAGCTGCACTTCTGGAACCAGACCAAAAAATATTGGACACTTTCAGAGAATCATCAGGAAAAGGCAAAAACAGAGATTCATAAACGTGATCTGCTGTGTCTGTCACATGTGAAGTGCAATGCAGTTAACCGTCACTCCATCAGGGAGGATACTAAATTGAGGCCTAACACAATCATCAAATCTCTTTCTAATAGATTAATTGGGCAACAGGGAGACAACAAAAATCATGTTCAAACCTTATGGGATGTTTGTCAAACTGAGCGGCGCATTTGAGAGGTTTTGTGAAATTTTCTTTTACATTGGCACCGCTGGCACCTTGAGAGAATATAAAGCGACCACTCATCTCAGGAGATGTGGGCAAATCTGACATCCTAACCACAGAATAACCTGCACCAGAGTCGACCATGAAATTAAGTTTCTGACCGTTAACACACAGTTCAAGTTGAGGCATTTTCTTAAAAGCATCACTATTGTACTTAACATAAGAACCACAAAGTTGTGTTTGCTCTGGTGTGTGTTTGTGTGCGGTTAGTTTAGCAAGCGATTTCTTCATTGCTGGAGCTTTTGTGTGTATGTGCGGTTAGAATTGCAAGCGATTTCTTCATTGCTTTGGCATGTATGTATCTGTGTTTCACTTCCCTTTCTCTGATCCTCGGCGGGTATATTGGTCGTCTCCCCCCCGTCTGCCTCTCCTCACTTTCTGTAGTTCAGTCGGCAGTGAAAGTTCTTGTCTCCCCGTCCTCTCGCCGTTGGGGGCAGTTCTTTGCCCAGTGTCCTTTTTGTCTGCAGATTAAACACTCATCTCTGGCAAGTGGGGGTCGTCGAGAGAAACCTCTCCCACAGCCACGTCCGCGACCGCGCCCCTCTCTTCTTGGTTCAGTGAAGTTGGCTCTGCTATCAGCGTTATCTTGTCTGTGTGGCCTTGACAGGGCAGACACAGCCTGCATCATGGTTAGCTGTGCTTTCTGGAGTTGTTGATTCTTTTTCTGCTGAGTTTTGTCTTTGGTTTCTTTGTGTTGACGTTCAGCATGTTCAGAATGACATCTGACCTCTGTCAAGCGAGCATCCTCAAGCCCGATGCAGGTGTGGCCTGCCGCCCGTCTGTAGTGGGGGGCAGACCATTCAGGAAGGCCTGTTTCAGATGTGTTTCATAAGCCCCTGGCTCGTTGCCAAGGGTGTCAGGTATGGGGATGCCTCTGTGTTGATTAAACAGGACGGTCAGACATGTGAGGAAATCTCCTACGGTTTCGCCTGGTTGTTGTCTGCACCCCGTTATTTTGGACATGTCAATTTTATTGGGGAAGGCGGTCCTCAGGGCGTTGAGGAGTGTGTTGAGAGCGTTGACGTATGCTGCATTAACCGCATCATCCCAGTCTGGTGAAGTCAGACGGAGGTCTCCCCCACAGTGCGGACATATCTTTGCAAAGTCAGTGGGGCCTAAAGATGAGGAAGAGGTGGCGTCATCATTCAGTCCTCCCGCTGCCCCATCTCCATAGACTGGGAGAGTGGTGGGTGGAGTCTGAGATGGGCCTGATCGTTGATTGGTGGAGTCTGGTCTCTGCACATCATCATGGAGGAGGGTTTTGTCGTAGGTGAGGAGGAAGGCAGGCGTTGAGGAGAGGACTGCCACACCCTGTAATGGAGAATACAGAGATCTATATGATTTCTTTTCAACTTTCTCAGTTTCCTTCTTATCAACCTTAGCCATCTGTTTAAATGTTTGTTTTCTGTCCCTACACTCTGCCTCTTTTTCCCACATTTCAAGACACTTTCTTATTATCTTCTGTCTTTCCACATTGCGACCTTGATTTATTTATTTTTTCTCTTTTTTTTTTTCTTTTTTTTTTTTTTCTTTTTAATTCTTCCTCTTTCTCGAGGAGTTTCTCTCTTAAAAGTTGAATTTTTTCGACAATAAATGACCCGTTATGAGGAAAAGCAAAGTCTCTGGACCATATTGGAAGAAAAATGTCACACTTTCCCGTCCTCACTCTTGCAACCATAAAGCCCACCATTTGGACTTTCTGGGTTCTGAAGTCCCTGACTTCCCTTGTTACCCATCCTTATCAATTAAGTGTATGAAATCGTGCACATCTACAATTTCCCTTGAACACTCAATTTAAGACGTGGACGTCTCCACGAATCCTTGTTTCTTTCTCCGGCAAAACAGGAAAAAAGCCTTCAACAAGGATGATTGCCACAAGGACGAGTCAGATTAACATCATTAATCCACAATAATCCAGAGAGAATGACTAATACACCTGTTCCAAATAAAACCCTTTAAATGTATTATTTCTTATGTTTGATTTTGTATTTGAGAAATCATCTAAACAGTCATGAAAATCAGAATTTCAACATCTCACCAGATATAAGATGACCAAAGAGAGGTCTTTGGATCCCTGTGAAGAAGGTCCGGAACCCAAGTTATTTCGGCCCTCTCTTCTCTTAACTGTTGGAGGTAGAGGCAGAAGATTTTCTCTCCTGGGTGATCAGCCACTGAAGACTTCTTGGGTCCAGACGATCTTTCAAGGGATCCTGTTCGTGACGCCAAGTTTGTGATGGAAATTCATCTTGAGATTTGAAATAATGAAATTCTCAGACTGGAGTTGCCTTTGAGTCTTTATAATAGTAAACTCTGCAGAGGTTACACAACAAGCACGGGTGCTCAAAATGGAACTGGCCGCAAGTTCACAAAAGCCAGAACTTATACAAAGAGGCGTTTCATAAAACATAATATGAAAAAAGACATGAAAGACATGAGATCATCTGTGTCTGTCCGTCCGCTGTAGCAGTTGGAAGAAAAACATCACCAAATAAGGGCATGCACCCTGTTGATCAAGGTCATAGCAGTAAGACACTGCCAAATAAGGGTTCCATCCTGTCAGGTAGACAGTATCACAGCAGTTAGATACCTGGTCAGGGGGATTTCCAATACCTTAGACACTGGTCAGTTGAATTTTCCACTACACTGGCTAACCAATAAATGGGCAAAGAGGAGGAGCGCGAGTGAAGACTGACAGCTGAGCCACGCCCGCAGAGCTCAACGTTACCTGGTTAGCTCAGGCTAAGGAGCTAGGCTACATGCTACCCGCGGCTGCTAACCGGCTAGCGCTGCGGTGTTGTTGCTTCAGGATGGTCGCGATGTTTACAACGAACTCACTAGAGGTAAGTAACCTTGAAACTACACAACAACAAAACCTATTGCTTTATCTATTATCATAATCATTTGCTTACATGCCTCAAGTGTTTTTTAATATGTAATTGTTATAAAAGGTACCGTTTATTTAACACGTGTAATGAACAGATTGAAGCAAATTAACTACACTACTACAGTCGTGTTTGGTTGTGACTTGATTTTAATTTTAATAAGTTAATAAGTTAATATGAATACGCTACATGTGTAAGTTGCATGTGATAGTAACTATATGTTTCACAAATGTTGTGATACATGCTGGTATAACCACCATTACTATTGCCACCTTGTTTATTTAGCCTGTTATGGAATTTACAGTGAATTAGACAGTTTAGATATGATTATAATCTCCACACACCACTGTTGGTTCTCATATTTATTATATAATTATGTTTTCACACTGAGAGAAGTGGAGAGACTTGATGTGGACTGTTATCAACAGCTCTGTGGGAGATTATCACCTTGAATATTACAGATGAGGTAGAAAGACATTTTATCTATTTGTACAATGTTTTATTTCTTTCAGTACATTACATTTCATTTAGCTGATGCTTTATCCAAAGCGACTTACAATATGTGCATTTAACCATGAGGGTACAAACCCAGAGCCCAGTACATCGGTTCTGTCTGAAATCTGTGGTGCTTCCACCTGCTGAACACAGAATAAACTGTAAGAACCAGTCTTTGCTGGAACATACACAACATAAAACATCCTTTTATAGTGAGTTTCTTCTTTTCATTAGATGAAGCACTGCAGCACCTGATGTCCTCAGCATCCACTGTGGCAGCAGCAACATGGTGGAGATCGGCAGCTTCAGGCTGGTCAACATGAGGACGACCTGCACCAGCTTCATCTGCACAACACTTCATGTTTTCCTCCCTTAACTAAAGATGGCCTGCAACTGTTTAGAGTTGGCAGTCATTGCTAAGTGTCATGGATAATAGAGTTAATTTCTATATTCATTATGGTTGGTTAAAAAAATGAACACTTATCAGAACAATGTTTATCTTTTACTTTCTGATTTGATACACTTTAGATAAAAACCCAGTGTTTTATTTTTCTTCTTTGCCATAAGAGACAGAACACAGTCAGCACAGCTGTGTCCTTCAGGCTCGTCCGTCACTAATAAAATGACAGGAAACATAAAAGTATGGCATTATTGTAGAGGAAGTGTTACTTATGAACAAAGTTTGTATCCTTATTTTCTGTGGATATTCAACTATGTATTTGAATATGGTTTTGGATTAAACAGTGCACTACCAAGACAATGAATGTACAGTATGGAGTTCTTCCACATTAATAGTATTGCATTTATAATTTAATGCATTATGTATTATGTGCAATACTTTGCTTTGATTGTTTGTAAGTTATGAAAACAGGTCTGTACCTGGAGTCAGTGTTGAAGTGATGACCCTCAGTGTTCAGTCTGGTTGGATTCCAGTTGTGTCTCATGTTGGACATCCACAGGTGCAGGCTGTCTGAGTCACCTAGAGGAACATTCAACACAAATACACAGATACGTAAAGTCATACATGTGCCAGGTTAACTCCTTAACAGACTTTTACATGGTAAAAATAAAAGTTTATTACTTCAAAGTTCATCAGATCATAATCATTTCAGCTTAGGAAATAGGTGGTGGACATCAGCCTCAGGTTCTCTATGTGACTGTCTATTCTAGTAAAGTTACACTTCCTATAATTTATTTATGTGACAAAAAAATACATTATTCTGCATGTCCACTTATTTAACACAATAATTCAGTAAAGTCTGCCTAAGATTAACGATGTAAAAACTGAATGTAGCCGACAGGTTTAGTTTTCACTAACACGTTACAACACATCAACACCAATACTCTGAATAAAGAGCTTTAGGAGACGTAATGCTACTTTAAACAGCTGCTCTTAAAATGCAGATGTGACTTTAAATACTCACGTTTCAGTTGATCACAGTAAATCTGTTTCTGCAGAATAATAATCTGTGTAACGTAGTCAAGTCAAATGGGTTGGCGAGTGAAACAACTTTACATAACATTAGATATCTTACGTGGTGGAGCTTATTCTCCAAACACACACAGTCGCCTGTCTCGGTTCATGTCGGTAATAACTCCCGTACGGTCCCGTTAGCATCGCCATTACTGCTGGTATCTTGCCTGCAGGCTAGCGGAGCTAAGCTAACAAGCCAGGTACAGAGACACCGATACCTGCTCATCACTACTAACACTAACACATACATAAAATAAACTTTACTTACCACAGAAACGGGAGCGCAGACGTCTTTAAGTTCTCCGTCCGGGGAACAAGCCGAACATCAAACGTATTATTCATCCGATATGTGAGTGAAACCTCTCCACAGACTCAGGTCCTGTTCGGTGACGGGGGTTAGCCTGTTAGCCTGTTAGCTCAGGTGAAGCCGAGCAGGCAACAGGCTAGGAGCTGGAGTCGCGAGCTAATGGTGACGTCACCTGTCCATCAAGTGATAATTATTCATAATATTAAACCTCTATATAATTTAAACGAGTGAGTTAGAAAAAAATTCACCCCCCTCAGAGTTGTCATGAAGGAAGAACTTAGTGATTGGGACTAAAACCGTTTTTTGAACCATGCTGTAAACAGGTTTAATTCTGCTCTAAAGTCGGGCTTTTTAACATGGGAGTCAATGGGAGTCAATGGGAATTGACTCCTTCTTGGAGCCAGCCTCAAGTGGCCACCCAGTGAACTGCAGCTTTTTGCACTTCCGTATTGGCCTCATCGCTCAGCCCGGGATGTTGCCCCTTGGTACACACCAGAGAGAACACTGTTGCATCAAAGAGAACACACACATCCAAGATAACTAAGCAGCTAGTCTGACATCATAGCACCAGGCTTTCCAACAAGCCACGCCCCCAAATATTGACTGTTGCTATAGCAGCGGTAGCTACCTTGGGAAGCCATGGGTTCTTTTGACTTCATGTGACTCTGCACCGCACTGATTTAACGTGATGCATGCTGGTTAGAAATTTTGTCTGACTTTTACCAGTGCTGCAAAACATCACCATGTCACATGACCTTAAAATATTGTGGGAGCGAGTCAGCTGCAGCACCTGGGTGCATAAAAAAGTACATAAAATGACGGAAACTATCGTTGTTAAACTTTATTCAACATTCAACCTTTCGCAGTAAACACCAGAACATGTGCAAACTGCATCATCATTATAACATCTGTCAAAGCCACGCATGTTCACAGTAAGACAAGCTGGAGGGTTTTACTTTACATTTCTTCTTCACCCCTTTAAAAGTCCTCTCATAATTTGTCATTAGGGTACAGATTTTATTGCTGCAGCCGGAGGAACTGTACTGTGATCACTCTGCAAGGACTCGGCAAGGAGCTGCCTTTGGGCAATCAAAAACACACATTCATTTTTTAACATCTGCTGTGGAGAAAGAGTCACTTTGCTGAAAATCTTTGTTCAAAAGCCTTCAAATGTCGCAGGCAACGACAATTGAAATGGAAATGGGAATCTGTGGGGATTAAAGACTAAACTTATCCAAGTTACACACTTTCATTCTGGTAATCTGGTAACAAGATTCTTGATTAAAAAGGTTTGGAGAAGGCGTTGCACAGTCTGGAGAAGAACCTGCTGATGGCGCTGGATCTTGATGGTGGTGTCACAAGCAGATCTTTGACGACAGAGACAATATATTTGTCCAGTGTTGGGTCTTCCATTTCCAATTCTAACAGCACACTTACAACCCCGTGCCACTTTTTGCAGATTTTTTTGAAAACGGCTTTGTCAAGTTGTTTCATCATTTTTGGGGTGATCTCAAAATCTTCATCCTTGATTTCGACCCATATGTTTTCGAGTAGACGCTCGATGATGGTGTTTGGTGATCTGAGAGTGTTCGACAACTTTGCTTTAGCAAAGATCCTCGAAACCAGCTTCAGAACAATTATCCTGATGGGTAATTTCCTTCCTTCCACTGTTGGTTCTTGCTCTTCTCTGTATTCTTCACTGAATTCAGGAGTGGTCACCTTGCTTTCTGAGCCAGACCCGTTACCAGGTGCCGAAGGCAGACTGGCCCCACCGATCGGGCCCTCTGACACAGCTTTTTCTAAACTATGTGTTATCACCGTGGAAGTGAGAGTTTCTGACTGTGTGTGAAGCCACCACCTCATTACTCCAAGGAAACACCACCCACATGGCAAGGATGTCAGCTGATATTATAGCACGTGGCGGACAAACCGTTATGCTTGTGCACCGTGGTTGTGAGGCTTTTGGTCGTGAGGTCATCTTAAATCTCATCCTATCTATGTGATTGCTGAGGATATTATTCAGCTCGTTGGTTAACTCGAGGGTTTCACCACTGAAAATATCATCCATCCATTGAGACCCATTCTGCCCCTGCTGTATCTCACCAACTGCTGTTGGAAGCAGAGCGTCAATATCACTCGTAACAGATTGCATTGACTGCCTACCCAAAACCTTGTCAAAGGCCGGGTTGTAAAGGCTGTCAAAGTACTTGTTATTCAGTCTGCCCACAATACGACAAATGGACGCTTGGGCAAACTGCTTTGCAGCGATTGTCCTAATCCTTTCAGACACTTTCTTCAGAGAGGGTGTGCTCTGGGCTGTTTCTGGATCATCTTTGTTTTGCGACATGATTTCATCCACAATCACCTCAGCAACGTCATCTGCAACATTCTTAATCTCCAGAGTGGAGCCAGATTCCAACTGATCATAATCATAGTCGGATATTTCATCGTTAGTAGATTCTGTGTATTGAGAGACCTCCTCCTTAATGATCTCCTGGACAGTTGTGGATGTTGCAGACAGAAGACTTTCCTGTCTTCTGAGATTGTCTTCTGGGATGAGGATGATGACTGACTGTCATCTTCATTGACCAGTTGGTAGACCTTCTTTTTGCTCTTAGAAGGTGCACACATACGTTTCAGATTCCTCATGAGTCCCTTGATCATTTTGCCGGCCTGTTGAATCATACCTTGTAGTCTTTTTGGAGGTGTGACACGAGGAGTAGTTGCCTTCACACTGTCCACGCCCATGGAAAGGACAGAGTTGACACACTCTGCAATCTCTTTAGCAGTCAACTGGGTCAAATTCTCTGAACTTACAAGATTGATTTCATCTGGAACGTCAAGAGCCTGAGCAAAACCTGAGGAAGTGTGTTGCCCAAAGAGCAAATCACACTCTTCTCAGACACAGGCACAGCTGTGCTCTCAAGATCCTTTAGGATGGATTGTGTCATCAAAATGACAATTTCCATCAGCAGTTTCTCTCCGAGTATGGTCATTGTGGCCACATCAGGTTTGCCTTTTTTCGAAAGATTCCATTGTTCTGATGTCATGCCTTGGAAAAAGGACGTCACAATGGGCAGAATGCTGTCGATGTCCATCTTCATGTTTCTGATATTGTTTTTCAATACTTCTCTTATTGGCTTAGTTTTAAAAAATCGTACTATTCCTGTCGGAAGTGCTCTCTCTGTTCTCCGTGTACTACCCCTACCATACACTGATCAACTAGGACAAAGGAGATATCAGAAATGAGATTATAGCACACACCAAAGGGAACACACACACCAAAGGGAACTTGGTGTTAAAGCCTGGTGCTATGATGTCAGACTAGCTGCTTAGTTCTCTTTGATGTGTGTGTACACACCAAAGAGAACACTGTTGCGTCAAAGAGAACCTGACGTTCTTTACAACCTTTATTTCCCCTTTATTAATGAAAAAATTCAAGTTTAAACCTTTGGCTATTGTTGTTAACCATTTCCTCATATTGTATAAAAATCAATTTGTCAGATTTATATTGGTGAATATTAGGACAAAGCCAATGATTTACCATAAAATGCAAGACAGCTGGGTTTTAGGCTAAGACCATCAAAAAACAAACATACAAACAAATAAAAAACTCATATCTGACTCTTTCGGAGGAGCACACAGTCTTAAAGGCACACAAACATATGTTTCATCTGCTCTTATTCGGTTAAACTATGACATCTTCTACCATAATATATTTCTATAAACCAAAAATATGAGTAATACAGTAATACACTGGATGTACTTGTAGGAACAAAAACTAATTTGGGACTTTTTTAGAAATTACTTTGAACAAAATGAAATCAGCTGTTTTATGCTATGTTGCTGTGCAGATATGTGGATAAATATAAAAATATATATATATATGATTAAAAATAATGAATTACATATACTTCTATTTTTTCACAAGTCAAATTAGCATATATATTCGTTTTTAGCCAACACTTTGTTCTCAACAGCATTTACTTAATCAAATGAATTGCCGCATAATCTGGTACAAGCATTCATGATCACCAGATGATCTATCTTAATGACTGATGACCTGACTTTTCATCTAGTGCCACCAGCAGGTAAAGGTTCTTACAGGGTAAAACATAATCTCAACATGTACTCTATGGATTGGCGCCATAGTGAACACGGTGATCCCAGACTCTTCCTCTTGTGCCACCACAAGGTCCACAATCATGTTTTGAGTGAAATGCATCAGCAGCAATGCCATGGATTGTCTCTGGTTCAGACAGACATGTTCCCCTAAGGATGAACTTTAATAACATCATCATCATCGGGTCAAATCTTTATTTTTGTCCAACATTTTGGTTTCTTTATCAATGCCTTCAAAACAGTTAACACCCACAGTCTCTATAGTGAGTAAATGTTAGTGACTGTGAACCTCTTAGCATGACAATGTTTAGCTGTGTCTAAGCAAATGGATGATAAATGGATGATAGTTGTATAGAAATTTTCTTTATTGACCAACTTACATTTGCCTGTTGACACACACATTCACACCATTCATACATTGTTGGCACAGCATTCAGGGGCAATTTGGTGTTCAGTACCTGGCCCAGGGACATTTCAAAATGCAGACTGGAGGAACCAGGGATCAGACCTCTTGTTAGTGGACGACCCGCTCTACTTCCTGAGCCACAGCCATTACTCAGAACCGCCTCACAGAGCTGCTGGTGTGGCTGTACACTTCATTCTTGTTTGAGAACAACTTGTGTGGTCACTTGTGTTGCAGCACATCTGTTTTTTTGTCTGTAGATTGAAGAACTGGCATTCTGGGAAAAATAGCTTTCCTGAACCACAAAAAAGCCGTAAGCCAAATAGCTTTCACTGTGCAGTCTGTGCTGCCCAGGATTGGAATTGATGAGCGCCAAGTCCTAACAGCATTTCTTTAGGTCTATTCATAGTGACACGTCTTTCCACTCTTTACTCTGACAATCCATATTTCTGAAAAAGCTTGAATGACAGAAAGCACTTTGTGTTACTACAGAAACCATAACCACAAGATGCACCCAAATTAGAATCTTACAGCTTGTTGTGGAATCACTGTTCCATGTCACTACTTAGTGTGTTCTTTCTAGCTGATATCACCTGAGAGTTTAGGGACTGTGTCGGTGAGGAGGGACACATTTAGTCACTATCAAGGACATTGTCAGCTAGTGATGGACGACGTGTTTGAAGAGGCTAAATCCTCAGGCGATGGGGTTGGGGGACCTTTTTGAAGCTCCAGGCTACTCTGATGCTCACTCAGGGCTTAAATGGAGTGGATAAAGGGAGTAACAGTAAATTGGTCTCCTGTCCATCCTGTCTCACACAGTCGTCGTGTGTTTGTTTTTAGCATCAGCCCTTTAGCTCTGTGACGCTATCTGCCTGGTGGCTTGAGCCTCAAAAAGAGCAGAAAAAATGTGTCTCAGGTCTGCAGAGTCTCACAGTCAGTACATTATTGAACAGGACAGATTTATAGAACAATATTGATCAGATAGACAGTCTCTGTACAATATATATCAGTCGGACAAAAGGACCAGATCCTAGTACAGAATTGACTGGAGAGACAGTTTTAGTGCTTTCAAAAAACAATTGTTGACTTTATGTATTTCAATAACATATTAAAGTTCCACATAACTTTATTACATAAGTTAAATGTAATGGGTCACTTTTAAGGAAGTGCTTTCTATTATGTTGATTTAGTGAGAATAAATCAAATAGCTTGAGAGTGATTTGATTAGATAAAGTTAAACTTAAAAATATATATATATGTATACATTATGTAAACACAGAATTTATTGAATCAAATCACTCTCAAGCCATTTCATTTATTCAAACTAAATCAACATGAATGAAAACATTTCAGGTTACATTTGTCGTTATTGTATCTTGCTGTAAACGTCACAGCAGCGCTGAGAGAGAAATTTGAATCACACAAGGCAGGGTACGATCATTTCAGTATTTTACAAAGACATGAATCCATTTCACTCGACAGTAGAAGCAACAACACAGCCTGCATTCAGCCTCCTGAGGAGGGTTATAGCTGGTCATTTCCATGTCCTACGTTTTTATTCACACGCTCCACCAGAGGCACAGAATGACCCTTTTAATGATGGAAGTCACTGACGCATTGAGCGGCCGAGAGACCTCAACACACTGAGAGAACCTTTCTCAATATAACAACACAACACAGCAAACACTGAACACATTAGCAAAATGACAGTGGATTGTACTTGTACTCTTCTTCTATTGTACTATTCTTCTTGAGTACAATATTGAGGTACTTGATTCCAGAGTACGGTATGTTACTTGAGTATTAGCTACTGTACACTGCTGCCCTACAATACTTTTTGCTGTACTACACTTATTTACTGTAGTTACTAGGGTTAGGATTACTTTGCAAGGAATTATTTACCTACAAAACATGTTAAGTTTATCCGACTGTTTGTGTGTTAATACATTTTTATAGATAGCATCATCTGTACGCTTAATGCAAGCCTTATATTAACAACTCATCCATCCATCCATCCATCCATCCATCCATCCATCCATCATCAATCAAATTTAGTTCGTACAGCTCATATTCACAAATCATAATTTGTCTCATAGGGCTTAACAAGGACCGACATCCTCTGTCCTTAGCCTTCAACAAGAGTCCATCCATCCACTCATCCATCCACCTTCCACTCATCCAATATCACACAGTGGTGGCAGCAGGGTAAACATGCAGTGTGTCAGACATCCCATCCCATCAACCCTTCCTGGCTCCTCCTGGGGGATCTGGGCCGACCCTGGAGTCTCTCCCACTCGGGGTGTACACATAAAACCTCCAAAGGAAGGTGCAGGGGGGGGGCATTCTGAGAAGATGCCTGAACCACTTCAACTGGCTCCTTTTCACATACTACTCTGAGCTCCTGGTGGATGTCCAAACTTCCCACCCTATCTTCTAAGGCTGAGGCCAGCCACCCTACGGAGAAGCTCAATACCTTAAGCGAGAGTCCAGGACGTAGAAATACTGATAAATCGAAAGCTTTTCCCTGTAGCTCATCTCCCTCCTCACCACAACGGTCCACGGCCCCATTACTGCTCATAATACACCAATGCACCTCTCCGTCTCCCACTGTGAAACCTCATGCTGTGAGACTGCCTGGAAAATGGAATTATATAATGTATAAAAATATCAAACTACCAGGAACATTTTCCGCATAATTAATATGTTTTATTTTGAATACTTAAAGTGTATTTTGATAAAAATAGTTAAAGTAACATTTTCGATCCATCCTTTCATTTATATTTTTTTCAGTGGTCTTTGCCTAAAAGCTGCTCTAATCAATACTTTCATATCAAAAGAGGAAATTACAGTTAAATCATAGACGTAATGATTCTCAAACAGATCATTTGGATCAGACCTCAAATTAATAATTAAATTCAAATTCACGTTTATAACTATGCAAACCACAGCTCTCCGTCCAGCTGAAGAACTGCTGCATTGGAAGATTCCGAACACTTGATCAGGTCTGAAGTTTGTGCACCCTCACGTCAACATGACAATATGTCTGTCTATGGACAGCACAGAAACTCAGACACTTTCAAATATCAATATATCAATATTCAAGGGTTACACAGACAACAACACATCATGTTATGTTTAAAGTGGACAGAGTCTGGACAGGGAAGAAATGAAGAATTGGTATTACTCATCAAGCAAACAGGTAGTCTAATTCAAAATGTAAGGAAGCTTGAAAGCAGATGGAAGCACACACGTATTTGTGTCTTCACCTGTTTAAAACACTTTAAGTAGCATAAAGATGTACAAATACATGTATATGAACACACTCTCCTGTACTTTATCAGTGTTTCAACATTTAGAAATGTGTCTTAGCTGGAATAACCTGACAGGCCATTAAATCCAACCATACTGAAGACAATACTGACATTTCAAAAATAAAACTTTCCATACAGCAGTTCCACAAGCTGTATGTCAGTACAGCTGCTCATGACCTGAGTGGTAATGCCACCCTAACATTTACACTGCTGTCTGTGAACTTTCAGCACGGTTCAATTTAAAGGCCTGCTGTCATTCTTCTTCAAAGACTTTGACATTTTAGTGGCGAATGATCATTAATTCAATATGTGTAACATTTATTTTTACTAAATTATAACTTCATGTTACAATTTCCATAATCTGCTAACATCTCCTGGTTGGGAGACATAAAAAAATGCATAAAATGAATTGTTACATTTGCTTTTTGAACCTAATACTTTCCATTATGTTAATAAACTTGAAGCAAAGGTTTGGAAAGTCAGCGTCTTCACTTACAGATGAGAGTAAGATGCTAAGATTGATTCTGAGCATCAGCTGCTGATATAAGAGACCCACCCATACAGACACATTAGGTGTGTTGTTCTTAACCTTTGCACTTTTGGTTTGTAATCACGCCTTACGTCTTACCTGTGAGTTTTTAGTCACGTCTTGCTGGCTTCTCCCAAACATTAAAATGAAATACTCACAGACAGGAACATGACGTAGAAACAGTTTAAAGTGTGTGTTGAAGTTCTATTTCCATAAATGATGTTGCTTCTGCTTGGTAGTAGTATAAGCACTTGACTGTTCTGACTGGTGAAGTAGTGCACACTACAGGTGGACACATTGTCAGTGGAGTCAGTGGACGAGCACAGAGACCTTCTCTTAAATAAACCCACAACAACAACAACAACAACACACAACATATCAACTATAATATGAAGAGATCTTGCCGAATGAAGCATCACCAGCTTCTCTGCAGACCAACAAGACAGATTATCTTGGTGGGGTTGGAGCAAATGATGCCTGACAAGTGCACGGCACAGAGTGGGATGGCTAATCTACATTGCATCCAAACGTGTACAACACAAACACAAATACAGCGAGTTTTTTATCACATTGCACACAGTAATGTGCGATGAGCAAACAGAAAGATGTTGTATTCATTCTGTTTTATCACAGGAAGTTTGGATCAATGCTTGACTGATCGCCCTTTGATTTAGCTTCCCAGTCAGCACAGCACTTTATGGCACATGACGCAACTCATCAGGCTTCACTCTTCTTCATCTTGACAATCGTGTGTGTTTGTGTGTGAACATACACAATTTGAATTAGGGTTTCTGTGGCAGTGTCAGGGTTGTTAATCAAAAAGTGCAGCTAAAAAGAGGCTGTACGTCAAGAATGATACCAATTCTACTGTAAAACATTAAGCACAAACACACACACACACACAGGATGTCTTTAATATATTATTGTATGCGGATAAAATATAAATATTATATCATATCGGTTATATAAGCGTTTGCTAAAAAAACGAATGCTATAAAGTCAAGATGCCTTCAAACCGATACCTTGAATTATCAATCAATATCAAATGACCTTATACAGTACAATAATATCAGTTATCATCAAGTTTCATACAAAGTGTAGTAAACAGTAGAAAAACTTTTAAATTCCCCTTTTAAACAGCTTAAATTCTCCGAGGCCCTGTGTGAGGACTCCTTGTTCTCTTCACTGCAGATGGTTCTCTATGACTGTGACTCTGTGTTTTGGCTCGTTAGCATGTGTCTGAGTGGATGTGGGAGCGATCCGACATCTCCCTGATGTTAGTGCATGATGGATTAGCATCTGTCTGTACTCCTCAGAATTGAGGACACCGCTAATAACGATCAAATCCCTGACTTCGATGGCAGAAAGGCAGTCTTCAAACTGCAAGGAACCAAGAAAGAAAAAAGCACTGTCACGGCAGCAGAGATAGTTCCATCATAACTTGATTTGCTTCATATCCAACAAAATCACCAAGGTTTTCTTCTGAACCACAGTTTCAGCTTTCGAGTCTGTGCTGCCTGAAAACCAATACAGCGTTCAGTCCTCTCTGTCCTGCTGTTGTTACAGACCTGTCTGAGCTCTAATTACGTGTAGCCCACAAACATCTAAGACTCATTGGAAATCGTGTTCATTAATTGCTGCTAGAAAAAAATAACTAAAAACAAGTTCTGAATAAACAAAACTTTTAGATCAGTATTAAATAACCACCATCATTATCTAAAGATATTACTGCAGTGCCTGTTCTAAACCTGTCTGTTTGTAACATTGTGTTCTCTTGTCCTGTGTTAAAGCTCTGGAGCTACTTCAGAATTATTCCTTGTCATTATTGAGTCCTCCTCAAACAGTTCTACAATATACTGTCACTTTTTATTGTTTGTGTGCAGAGGTATGTTTTCATACATAACATGTCGGCTATTTCAAAGGTCTGTTAGGCAACCGACACGATCTTCAGACCCAAGTTCACAACTTTTCAAAATAAAGGCTCTGTAATTAAGCTCAATATTAAGCATTACATTAAGGAAAGGAATGTTGCGTTATTACTTTGAAGACAAATTGCTAAAGAGGAGGTGATTGCTGCAGTTTGACCCAGTGGCCGACCGCTGCTGTAGATTATCTGCGAACGTAGAAGAGGGCGTGTTGAACTCTGTCCACAGACTGAAGGCACCTTGCGCCGCCACCCACTGACTGCTACGTATGAATTGCGTGTCCACATCACACCAAATTTGACACTGCACTCTCTCTCTCTCTGGTATATAAGCATCGCAGTTACTTTATTTTACAATACTGTCAAAAAAGTATCTGTAGCAATGTGTTATCGCTGTAACACTCAAATCTGAATACAGATTATCCCCTCTTACAAAAATCATACACTGTATATTCAACCGTAATCAATGGCTCACACTGTCCTTCTTTCTCTCACGCCTCTCTGACTCTGATGCTTCCCACTCACTTCGACTCTTTGTCTCGCTGTTGCTATCGATCTCCGTGCCACCCTGCCCACTCCCGCTGACCCTCTTCCACTGTCCTCTCCCACTCCTCCACATTCTCCTCTCTTCCCTATCTTGCTCATGCACAAATTCTCTGTGCCATTCACTCATTTTTATATCTTCTATTCCCTTTATTTGGTTCTGTGTTTCGCTCTTGATTCCCCCTCTCTCTGCTTCCTTTCCTCCTCCTCCCCTTCTCCCTCGTGTATCCTTCCTCCCCCGTCTTTGTCCTCTTTTTCACCCTCAGCACCCATCTCACGTGGTTCAGCACTGTGCCCAACCTCTCCTCTCCCTCTCCATCATTGACACCCTTACTGTCCAGTGCCCTCTTTACACTCTCCCTCAGCAATCTGCCTTTGCCCTTGTAGTTGCATTGCACAAGGTTAAGTTATCGGCTGTGAAAGTAAACAACTTGCAGGCATCCTCGGGGAGCATGCTACTGCCGTGCTCTGTTTTCATTCCAAAATGAAATGTGGTCCCAGTGCTAGTCGGCGTGCTTGCCAGACGTCACATAAATGCCACTGAAACTTTGTGACAGGAGCGAGGGATTAAAAAGCAATGAAAAGAAGCAGGAAATGGAAAACAGGGAAAAACAATATCAGGAAAATAAATGTGTTTTTCGCTATATTCCTGGAAATGTGTTCCATGTATGATTGTGTGCATGCGTTTGGCAAATCAAAAAGTACATTCAAACATTGCTGCAGCAAAGAAATAAACAATAGTAATCCAGCAGATTATAATTGCATCCTATTCTCAGTAGAAGTCAACAGTGTAGAATCAGTGAAGCTTCGATGTAATCATATATGTATATATATATATATATATATATTGTTCATGTCTTCTCCCTCAGGTGGACGTCAGGGAAAGATGCCGGTGACGGCGTTGGAGGCTTTTGACCTGGAGATGAAGAGCTGGACACGCTACCCCTGCATCCCGAGCAGGAGAGCCTTCTCCTGCTGCACCACCAATGAGCGGAGCCTCTTCAGCCTGGGGGGTCTCCAACAACCGGGGCCACACAACTTCTACTCCAGACCTCACTTTGTCAGCACCATGGAGGAGTATGACCTGGATCAAGGTAAGTGAAGGACCTAGCTATGCAGTTCCGTTTTAACATTAGAACTTTTAAGGTGGTACGTTTTCCTTGTCGCTATTAGGCCATATCTCTCTCTCTCTCTCTCTCTCTACCTGAGCTGACTGCTCAGGTAGCTGCAGGGTCATTAAACACTTTACATGTTTAATGATGCTAAAAAAAGTCATTGAGCTAAAAGCTTTAAATTATAGAATTCAGTGCTACAGGTGGCAGCAGCAGTCACACATAAGGCTGCAGCTGGAGAATGGATCTAAGACCTAAACCCACTGACTACAGCTGAAGTGAGCAGCAATAAGTCAATCTGAGTTTTATATCTTAGTTACAGATAGCATTAAAACAATTACTTTCTAAACAAATAGGTATATGGAATTGGGGTGGCTGTAGCTCAGGAGTACAGCTGTCGACCTATAACCAGATGGTCGGCGGTTCGATCCCTGTCTTCCCCATTCCATTCCACATGCAAAAAAAAAAGTGTGCTGGCGTTTTGATGATGTTTTCTAACTCACGATGGACGCAAAACTGATACAACAAAACAGATACAAATATCTCAGGATGAAAAACAGGAGCCATACGGATAAAATACACCAACAAAGATTTCAACTTGGAAACACATCGAGATTTGAGAGCTTTTTGTGATAAGGGCTGATGGGTGTCCCTGCTGCGCCACCCATCATCGGAACACTGTGACATTATCCTGAGTTCATGTCTGAAAACGGCCTTCGTAAAGAGGCAGCTGGAACGTGTCTGTGTAGCTGAGTATGTGATGGAGCTGAAGCTTGGTATTTAAAGCACGGTTGATTGGGAGGATTGGTGGAAGGATCCTACTCCTGTACTCAGAGCACACAAAGAGAGGAGGCCGAAGCAGAGGGCGTGACAGAGGCTTAATATCAGTTTAGTGTCTGAGTACCACAGGCCAGGTTATAATTATAAATGGTGTCATTATCTAACACTGCGCAGGGGTTTCTATTTCATAAATTATACTACAAATTGAAGTAGTCACATTCATTTTACTGATTCATTCCCATAATGTCTCCCTACGAGTGACTGGACCGACTTTGACAGTCCACTGCTGTTTGTTATTCTCTGCCGGCCTCCTGCTAATCAATAGAATTTCAGACAATGCAAAGAGACAAAGTGCATCACCAAAGCTTTGGAGTCAGTAAGTCACAAACTAATGAAAAAGAAAGGTCTTGCATATTTCTGATGTGGAATTAACTTTGTGTGTGATTCATCATTCCTTTACAGTGTAATTTTGGGGAATTTATATATTTGGTTTTAGTTTGATTCATTTAGATGCATTTGGAAGCTGCCTTGCATGCAGCCAAAAATAACTTATCTGTTTGGTGTCTCTCTGTTTGCGTAGTCCCACCCTGCAGCACTCTGAAAAGAGTGAGAACACGATCTGTTCATGCTCATAATCCAGCCCATTATATGAAGATTATGCGTTAGTGGAGTTGGGTCGTATCAGAGCTGATGGTGATGCTGACAGAGAAGGTCCCTGTCGCTGCACCACATCTCTGCTCTGGGAGAGAAACAAATAGTTGCTCTCACCGCTGACAGGTTATGGCTCATGTGAAAAGTTGCCGCATAATTTCGACTGAACAAATGTGGCTAATAACCTGTCCTCTGATACAGAAACAAAGCAAGCAGGTGCTGAAAATGTGTGATGTGGGGACACTATTCATAGCTTTGATTTTACGGGCCACGTTTCGCTGCACTGAAGGATTAGCACTCAAATACGAATCTTTACCTTGAGAACAGGATGATTTGAGCTATGATAAGCTTTCATCAGTCCGCTATATATTTCTTCTGTTTTAACATCAGTGCCAAATCCCATTTTAAGCACCATAGAAACCGAGCAGTCTGCCTCCCTCATATATTAGTCTGTAATTATGTCTGTTATTAACAAGAATCAGATATTGGATATTTCAGATGTTTTTTAAAAGAGTATAATCTTTGAGACTGATCCCTGTTGATGCTGTGGATTTGAAGTAAATTTTAGGGGATTATGATTGGTTTAACTTGTATTTAACCGAGCAAGTGGGCTGTTGGTAAATCACCACTGAGGCCTCCTGTGTGATGGTGGAAGGTTTAAACGTCGGCAGCGTGAACAGTTGTTGACACAAAGCAGCAATATTGGCAAACAACAGACAAAAAGCATGGGAAGACACGGGGCTCCTAAAAAAGTGTTGTCATACAGTGTAATCTGCAACCCAAGAGTGCACCAGAAACCTAGTGATATCATAATACAATAATAATTAAACACAGTTGGAGGCTGTAATGTTGTTCTCATCTCAGGCCTTTTACAGTCACTCACACTGGCATTGTAATTCCTTTTATGTTCTATTAATTTCTTTAATTTCCATCAGCAAAATAAGAAGTGAAGAACCTGCTGTGATTCTCACCTGGAGGTTGAAATTTTGGGAACACTTTCAAACATTAGGTTTGATCAAAAACACAAAAAGTGCAATTAATTACATGAGTAACAATTTGTAATAACATTTTCCAGCAGGCCTACACACGTTTGTGGTGTGTGGGCACGCAGGAAATCCACTGAGCGCACACTTCAAGATGAAAGTCCAGTACGGATGATGGATGAATGAAAAACAGCAGTCGCCTGTTTTAACATACTCAACCGACACAGTGTCTACGGTATCTTTGATCTAACCAAGCTTCATACTCAGAGGCTTTTCAGTCTTGAGTCCAAGTGATGTTAAATTCAGCGAGGGAATCTCAACACACCCTTGCTGAAAGCGTGATGAGTCATAGCCCCATAGACACATAGATGACCGCTCTGTGGAATGAGTCGTGATTTAGTTCTGGCTGAGTGACATCTATGAGTTGCAGAAAGAAAAGGAAAGTGAATTTGGACAATAAGTAAAACCTTGGAAACATGAAGAGAAAGTGAATGACACTAGACATGACGCTGACAGGAGACCTTCTGATGAGTGACGAGTGTTCAACGCTTCATCACCAGGGAGACGGCAAGTTATTCATTTTAGCATTGACGTATCTGTCAACACTTGTTTTCATTTATTGACGAACTCAACATTCTGGGTTTCTTTCATGAATCAAGAGCCACAGTATGAAATGCAGTGAAGTGCAGCATAGTGCTGAGGGGCCTGAAAGAAGATATTATGATGACAGTGGCCCTCAGAGCTCACACACAATTTATGAAAACATGTGCAGACTAAAACAGAGAAAACATCTTCATCAATTTGACAATAAATGGGACAAATGCAAAATACACATCAAATCAAATCCTCACAACACAACCAGATCCTCTCAACACAACCAAATACTCACAACATAACAAAATACTCTCAACACAACCAAATACTCACAACATAACAAAATAGTTTTAACACAACCAAATACTCTCAACACAACCAAATACTCTCAACACAACCAAATACTCACAACACAAACAAATACTGACAACACAACCAGATCCTCTCAACACAACCACATTCTCTTAACACAACCAGATCCTCTCAACACAACCAAATCTTCTCAACACAACCAAATACTCACAACAGAACAGAAGTGTTTACAGGAAACACTAGTGATGAAAACAACTGGGACACTCAAGCTGATTCAAGTTGTCTGAAACAATACACCTAATTATTGAGAAATAGGCCAACATCATAAGACATGCTTAGTTTTTCAGTTTAACATGTATTGGCCTGTTTCTCAATTAATTTAGTGTATTTTGTCTGATTGCTTGAATTGGCTATTTAATAAAGCAAAAAGCTACACTACACTTGTTAACACTAGGTTAACAGCATCTGCAATATATCTTAAACAAACGACCACAATGTTAAAAGAACCATTTATATAATTTAAAAAAACACTGAGGGATAGCCAACTTCAACCAGTAGCTTCACGAGTCACAAACCATGGCAACGAGAGTTCCCACACTATGCTCATCTGTTGTTAGTGTCCCCTGGAGTATTTGGTTGTGTTGTGGGGATTTGCAGTGCGTTTTCTATTTGCCCTGCATGTGTTGTCACATTGATGAAGATGTTTTCTCCATTTGAATGTGTTATCTTAAGTTGCAGTGCATTGAGCTCTCAGGGCCACTGTACATCATAGCATGTGTGTTAATTATGACCAATCAAATTGGCTGCTTTCGTCTGCTTTAAAATCAAGGCTAACAGGTAAGAGTCATTACTTTACTAGATTGCTGGAATTATGGGAATAAAATTGTTTCCTCTGTGTGATCTGTCAGTTGAAGAACATAAATCAGGGTTTGGTTGTGCCTTGTCCAGTTCAAGTGGAATATGAGTCACAGATGACAGGTGTAACTGTGCCCTGCTCCAAGCAGGCAGGTGGTGGGTGGTGCAAAACACAGTCACCTGGCACCGAGATCACAGTGCACCACTGACGTGGCGCAGCGGGATGAGGTGTGATGTGAATTTTGGTCCACATCATTTTCTGTTGGATGAGTGAGTGACATCCCCAAAGGATTATGGAAATGGTGGAAATGTTCTACCCTATTCAAATGTGGGCGGGACTGTCTCAGAGGCCCCACAGTGATTTGGTCATTCTCATAAAGAAAAGGTGACATAGCAGTGAAGAGGATTGTTCAGTTTTCTGCAGTCCCTGTTCCTCATCTCCAAGGTTACACATACAGACATACATTGTCAGGTGCCACACTTCACCACTGAGGAGATACATATTCATTATAATGATGTTTTTTCTTATATTATATATTGTATTATACTATATTATAGGGTATATTTAGGTATATTGGGTGTATGTATGTATTTGTTTATTTTTTTATTGTTGTTTTGGTACAATAACGTCATATATTTATGATTAGTACATTATAAACACTGCATCCTTTCATCTCTCTCTCTCTCTGTTCTGCATTCCTCACTTCAGACCACAGCTTGCACTGCATGAAAAAACCGAGAGTAGAGTCAGCAGAGTCGACAGCTTAGTACGCCATGGACATGTGAATATGGTGCGAGTTTGCCAGTAGTTTGGGACAAATGGTTAGGACTTTGTCATGTGAAGACACAGCTGATATGCTTCATGTGAAGCACAGTGTTTTGGTGTCAAATTAAACATGGACATGTACCATGGACTCATGCAGACATCGCAAGCATGCACACACACACACACACACACACACACACACACACACACACACACACACACACACACACACACACACACACTATTTCATCTCTACTCCAGAAAACCGCATTTCATCACTACATTATCATACACATCTCTTTAACTGCATTATGTTTTGTCTGTATGTCTTTTCATTATGTGCATTTACTGTGTATCTTATATATCTTGTATGTCTATTTCTGTTGTCACCATTTCACAAATAAAAGGGAAAGAAAAATATCTCCACAACATGGACTAACATGAAATGTTGTACCAACGTTCATGGTCCCCAGAGGATGTGTCTGAATAGCTTTGATGATCAATGATTTCCTCTAGTGCCACCATCGGGTGAAATCCACCAACCACATTTGAAATCAATAACATTACTGTGTTCTTAATTTTCTAAACTGAAATAGACAATATGGTAAAATTATACATTATACATTGTACATTATACGTTATACATTATATATCAACATGTTAGCATATCACTGTCTACCAGGTTAGAATTAGCATTTAGCACAATGCATCCTTTCACTCCTCCCCGTGTCTGTCAGCTTGGATATAATATTTGATTTATTCTTTTGCCCCAGTGAATCCCCTTTTAATGTGCTTGGCTTTGAAGGATAATGGCCTTTTTTCCAGCGATCAGGGCTTATCCTCATCTCGCCTTTGAAAAAGAGCCCAGACTGGAGAGCTGACAAAATGAATACAGCATGGGCTGTGTGTAGTTTAGGTGTGAACACAGCATTGTTGTTTATTTGTATAGTACCTTGATGACGGTGTTATCTACGTGCTTCCTATGATTGAAAAAAGGTGTGTAAGTGTGAGACTAAAACGACTAGAAAGTAAAACATATATTTCATTTAAAGTAAATTTTCTTGCAATTGGGATGACAGGGAAGTAAAAACTGTGACATTTTGGGGACTTGTTCTCAAACCCTGAGTAAGGGCGCTTTCACAACTACCTTTTTTGATCTGCACCTTCAGACTTTTCAGTTTAGGCCAAACCAAAATAACAGGCGTGAAAGGTTCCTTAGACCACGTTCCAGACCAATGGACAAAAAATGAAGTCCAACCAGAGAGGAACCGGCTCGTCAAGTATAAGTATACGCAACCCACAAGGAGAATGCCCATAAAAACCAGTTGCATGACGTTTGAAAGACATTGGCATTTACCAGGTTATAGAATATAGACGCTCTGACTAAACAATACTTGGAACCTAAAGTCAGCAATCTCAAAAATCTCAGCCTAGAGATAAGAGCTACAAAAGTACAGCCCCATGCTCAAAAGAAATTGTTATCAGAGACTTTTTCCAGCAACACAACAAATGGCAAAGAATCAGGAAGATGGAAAGAGATAACAGCTGCTAGTAAAATGTATCATCTGCGAAGACACCTCTTCTACTGCTTTAACATTTCAATTGTCATATTTTGTTGCAAACTTAATAATATTAGATTTTTTATAAAAAAGATCACAACAGCAAGTAAGAGTTAAACAAAGAACATTGGAGATCTTACACAGAAGATAAAAACCTGATACACAGATGATACCGATATGGTTATTGACTTCTTGTTATATGTTTAGATTATACCAAGATGTCCTCCAGACAAAAGTTGACACTGAACACTCTTTATGTATATGTGAGACGCACAGTAAACAGTACAGGTTGTATAGTTGCACGTGATTGACGTGGAGCGTGTGGGAGTGTTGACATTACATGTATATGCACAGAAGCATCAAAACAAGAAGTCGAGTCCTCAGTTGTTTTCAGTGTTCTGCTGTATTTGCCTGCTCTGTGTGCATATGTCCACTGTTTCTGTGCTGCTTTTTTCATGTGTGTGTGACTAATGATCTCCTGCATCTTTGTTGTTTTTTTCTGGGGATTTAATATTTGATTTCTGTCGCTCCCTTTAGCGGGAGGGAGGGGGAGCTCTGTAACCAGGGTTGACGGCTGCACTATGATCGACACGCACAGCGTACAGATCACAGGAGCGGAGATACAAGCCAATGTAACATGGAGCCATCAAAGCAACAACAATAACAGCAGCACTCATATGCATCGTCCTCCTGAGGCTTTTGACATTCAACTCATCACCCCCTCCCTGACGAGACCCTTGGAGAAACAGAGAGAGCAGATAGAACAAGAATAGAAACAAGGAAATTAAAAAGACATGAAATGAGAGGGCAAAACCTTTTCCTTTTTTTTTTAAACCTCACACAGTTAGTTTGATTTAAAGGCTCAGGAATGTTTGGCCAAGTTTATCCAGAGGACAATCATACATTTGAGAGTGAACGAGAGCTGTTGTGTGATTATGCTCTTTAATAGATTTTATAACCCTCTGGTCCTTTTCCAATAATGAGCAGGATCATTACCTGTTCATTTTTGTACAGTCTCTCAAATGTTTAATCATGGTAATTTGCATTTAAATGGTCCCCACATTAGTATTCAGGCCCGGTGAAAAGCAGAGCGAGCTGCAGGCTGAATGGATGTTCTGCGGTTCAGCGTGAGTCACTGCTTTGTAAGGATACAGTATCTCCGAGTTAACAAAGCCAGTAAAAGCTGTAGCACCTTAGTCATCCTCACCTTTTTAAGTGAATGCAGCTTCGTTTCGGGTCAATAAACCTGTAACATATTCACTGTGTTAAGCCCCTTTTCCACTGGTCAAAAAACCCACTAACATGTGGCTTTTGTCTAGATTGCTGGAATTATGGGAATGAAATAGTTTCCTCTGTGTGATCTGTCAGTTGAAGAACATAAATCAGGGTTTGGTTGGGCCTTGTCCAGGTCAAGTGAAATATGAGTCACAGTTGACAGGTGTAACTGTGGCAGGTGGTGGGCGGCGCAAAACACAATCACTTGGCACCAAGATCACAGAGCACCACTGGACTGGAACTGTCTCAGTCTCTCCTGTACCTGTCCTTCTGCTGACGTGGTGCAGTGGGATGAGGTGTGATGTGAATACCCCTCCATTAACCCCTCCCCTTTCACGCCTGTAGGAGGATGTATGGAGACGTCCAGGCCCTCTCTAGAGCCAGTATTGGTTTGTACAATCTGGGCTACTGTTGAAACATGGTGGTGCAACATGGTGGTGCAACATGGTGGTGCAACATGGTGGACTATGTGGTAGAGGAGTCGCTACCTGTGTAGATATGGTGTCAGGAAACAAACAGGTAAGGGATTCAAAGTGTACAACATCAAACACAAGAGTAGAGTGCTACAATAATTTGAAGACAGTGTATGTATGAATAATGTGGACTATAGTAACTAACAGATACAAAAAATCCAAACCACCAAACCAATGTGAAAAGGGGGAAAAGTTCAAGGGAATCCAGTGTTCAAGAGAATGGGGCAAATAATCCAATGGGGAGGGGCAGGTCAGAGCGAGAGCACAGGTAAAGTTCTTGTGAAAAACTTGGTGCTTAAATACTGTAACCATGTGAGCAGGTGATTGTTGGGTTGAGAAACAGGTCCATGGAGGAGCAGACACCTGACGTCATGCCCAGGCAGCAGCACACGCTGCAGGAGAGAGGCAGTGTAGGGGCAGGGAAACACACTTAAAAATATCCTAGCAGAACAATGTGAACCAGATAATTAACCAAAAAATCCACAATCCCAACAGATCTAAACACGTCATATCCCTTGTCATTTCAGCAGTGAGAAGATAATAAAGACTGGTCACATATAATAGCAGCGACGCTTTTTTTGTTTGTCTGACAGGGTCATCCAGGTTTGACTTTTTTCATCCTTGAATATTAGTAATTTATTTCTGTACTCTGTACATACTGTTTGTGATATGCAGTGCCCCCCCCCCCCTTGTATAGAGCATCCCAGGCTGTTTTCTTTTATTGTTCAGGGACATAGAAACTGACCCTGTGCTCAGTATGAATTGTCCCAACCTTTTGCTCCTGTATTTTTGGTTTTGGAAACGTTAAAGAGAAAGTCACATTCAAACCCTTTATATGTGGAGTACTAAGCAACAGGGTCTCAGAAGCAGATACATCCAAAGCTTAGCTATGATTACAAACTAGCATTGGACAATTAGTGTCCGTATCGGGTCAGTGGTCTGCCCCAGTCAGTCTTATCCATTATATGTGTAATTGGGTGGATTTTGAAGAGCAGCAGGCTTTTCATAAAGTCTGCCAGTGTCAGAGCGATATTTCCTTTGAGCCTTTTGCCCTCTCATCCTGTCCATTCACACAGTCCTCTCACATTCTCCTCCCCATCCAACTCCCCAGGCCTCTCGCCTTTTAAAAGGTTTCCACTTTTTCTCACTTTCTGTCTCATCTGAAGGGTTTTTTCCCCCCTGTCCTCGATGGCCCTGCTTCAGTCAAACGTACAGTATTTCTCACCCTTTTTGTTCACGCCCACTCAGCAGCAAAGACATTAACCAGAGGTTTGGCTTGTGAAATACCCAAATAAAACCAACCGATCCAAAACTTGTGGCTTGCTTTCTGTTCACTACACCTGCCCTCACCTTCTTACAATCACGTTCCCTCACGACTGATGCTGATAATCAGTTTCATCATGCAGAAGTGGCCTTTCCAGAGCCTGTTCAGCTGATTGTAGTGGTGAAAGGCAACTGGTTGCCGAGGTGATTGGTTTTCCTGCTACTCGTCTCGCTCACCTTGCAGCACGGCGTCACGTGACGCTGCAGCCACATTAGTATGCTGATGAACACAAAGGCTATATGGTAATTATATCTATGCATATTTAACTGATTCCCTTACTGACAGCTGCTGCAAGCAACTGTAAATATGACAAGTATGAAGCTGTTTCGCTGTAGAATATCATATTGTATGTGATTAAGAGATGGGATTACAATTCAGACTTTCTGGCTAAGACATGCTGTAAGAGGAATCTTTGTGGCCGTGTGTGTATGACAAAGGTTCCTCGATTCCCAGCTGTGGTCAAATGTATTTGAGCATCTCAGGGGGAAATGAGTGAGGTTTGGATGGGGAGCGTGGGAGGGGGTAAAAGAAAATAGTTTAATTATGCAGTGCCATATGTTTAGCAGCCTGAGAAGAAAGTTTCTCCCATCACAAGCCATGCACAGAAGACGTCGTACACACATAGCTGCAACACTCAATGATATACTTGCTTTTAATTTAGTTCTTATGGGTGCGTAATAGGTCCCCCATGCATCCTGTGTTCCCTGGAATAATGGTGTGTCCTCAGAAATGAATGATGCTTGTCAACAAAGTGCAATTAAGCACAGGATCAGTGGGAGCCGTATGTACGGATGTGAGTTAAGGTCAGCAGTACTCAAGCCTCAACACTGGCAGAAAGTTTTGAAGAGAATAATGGAGTTGCTTCCCACTGTGGCATTTTCTGCTACGTTAATGAACATTAAAATTATAACCACCTCCTGGAGGATCGCCATGTTTAATTATGTTTGTGTTGTACAAAGTCCTCAAGGTAATATGCCTTTTAATACAAGACACTAACAAGTATACAAACAGCCACTTCTGTATGGATTCATAAAAAGACAAATCCAAAGCCAAGACAGCTGGCATTGGATGATTCAACAAATCTCAGCTTGTTAATTGGATGTAAATTAGGTTGTTAAATTGTTTTTTTAATACTGGGCTGTAACATGTAAGGGTTGGGGGTCTGCTTAGTATTGATTAGTATATGTGCAAAACACTTTTAGACACACTCTTAGACAGTTCTTAAAGCCATTCCTTCCAATAGCTGTGTAATTATGATGGCAGCAAAGGAAAAAGTTAGGTGATGCTATTATACAGTTTCCATTAGTGACGCATGGATTGAAGTTATACCTACGCACTCGTGGTTTTAGGCTCATAAAAATGTATATTTCTGATTAAAAGTGGATGGGTTTGGGTTGGTGAAATAGGCCAATTGGACGAGTCATTAGTGCTGTGAGCGAGCGCTCGTTCAGCACAACCTGGCACATCATTGGGGTGAAGCGGAGTCTGGCATCCCGGCACAGTGGATGCTATTTTTGGAATGTTAATGCGGTTCTCTTAATTGGAGAAAATAATTCCTTCGGGTAGGTGATGGCTGGATGAGTCAAGCATACGTACGGATCAGGATGACGTCAGAGCCGATCAGCGCATCAGTAGTGTCCATGTCTACGTAGGAAATATTGAACTTGAACGACCTAAAACCAAACAAAGTGTTTGAGCTTGCCTAACCCTACCTTTGATGTTTCCCTAACCTTAAATGTACCATAGATGCCATGTGCAGGTATTATAAAGCAACAACTTTAAAAATGTTGCTTTTGGACATGGATGTAATCCCAAAAAGACCTCAAACTTAACAACAAAATGAGTGCATTAACCAACAGACAAAACTTCCAGTGATTCTGTTACACAGTTAATATTACATTAGCTACAGCTGTAATATTCTACCATCAATGACATTGGTCATTTTAAATGTTCAATACGTGCTAAAAATTAGAAGTTGCGAATGCTAGCTCTATGTTTTCCACAATGGTCTTCACTAATAACAAAAAATATTGAGGAAAAAATTACAAGAGATTTATTAGCATAAGAGCTGAAACAGTCTGGGCATTTTGCCACCCAGGAACTGGATCCAAATAGAACTGGCTAATGGAACCCAACTCTCAATGTGTTACCCGCCCATTCATCACCCCAACCTTCACACCTTTACATTTACTGCATTTCCCCCTCACTATTACTCCCTGCTTTGTAGTTAATGTTATCGACATAAATTTCAAGGTGTGACATTGTTCAATATGAACATAATTTCCTGGATACTGGGCTGTTACAGTAATATACACTACCGTTCAAAAGTTTGGGGTCACCCAGACAATTTCGTGTTTTCCATGAAAACTCACACTTTTATTTATCAAATGAGTTGCAAAATGAATAGAAAATATAGTCAAGACATTGACAAGGTTAGAAATAATGATTTTTATTTGAAATATTAATTTTGTTCTTCAAACTTTGCTTTCGTCAAAGAATGCTCCATTTGCAGCAATTACAGCATTGCAGACCTTTGGCATTCTAGCTGTTAATTTGTTGAGGTAATCTGTAGAAATTTCACCCCACGCTTCCTGAAGCACCTCCCACAAGTTGGATTGGCTTGATGGGCACTTCTTGCGTACCATACGGTCAAGCTGCTCCCACAACAGCTCAATGGGGTTGAGATCTGGTGACTGCGCTGGCCACTCCATTACAGACAGCATACCAGCTGCCTGCTTCTTCCCTAAATAGTTCTTGCATAATTTGGAGGTGTGCTTTGGGTCATTGTCCTGTTGTAGGAGGAAATTGGCTCCAATCAAGCGCTGTCCACAGGGTATGGCATGGCGTTGCAAAATGGAGTGATAGCCTTCCTTATTTAAAATCCCTTTTACCTTGTACAAATCTCCCACTTTACCAGCACCAAAGCAGCCTTCATTTCTAAGAACAAGAATAGACTGGCGAGTTTCACATGAAAGTTCTCTTTTTCTGGCCATTTTGAGAGTATAATCGAACCCACAAATGTGATGCTCCAGATACTCAACTAGCTCAAAGGAAGGCCAGTTTTATAGCTTCTCTCACCAGCAAAACAGTTTTCAGCTGTGCTAACATAATTGCACAAGGGTTTTCAAGGGTTTTCTAATCATCCATTAGTCTTCTAAGGTGATTAGCAAACACAATGTACCATTAGAACACTGGAGTGATAGTTGCTGGAAATGGGCCTCTAAACACCTATGTAGATATTTCATTAAAAAGCAGACGTTTCCACCTAGAATAGTCATTTACCACATTAACAATGTATGGAGTGTATTTCTGATTAATTTAATGTTATCTTCATTGAAAAAAACAGTGCTTTTCTTAGAAAAATAAGGAAATTTCTAAGTGACCCCAAACTTTTGAACGGTAGTGTACCTTGTACACCTCAAGATGCAGCATATAAGAGGATAAGGTCACTAATCAAGAGCTGACATCTAAAGTAGTCATTACTCCAATCAAACATGGCAACACATAATTGCTTAAGAACCACAAGTGTCACTGAGATTAGGGACATGAAAAGATAATTACTGGGACTATTGTGAGGTAATTTTATGATTAAAATTTGAGCTTAACATGGTCCTCTAAGCACTGAAAAGCGTTTGTGACCTTGGTGACATGAATCCCATTTTAGAACAAGTGCAAAGAAAATCAGGCTTTATCTTTCAAAGGCATAAAACAGCAGCTCTGTGCTTTGACAGCCTGTTTAGTTACGCATTCACAAAGACAGAGATACTGGCTTTGAGTATAATGCATTTTGTATTAGACTTTGATTTAAATGTGTAACAAAGAGCTCCTATCAAACCCACCATTTCTCTGCTGAATGTTATTTAAATAATGACCTTGAGTTATTGATAACAAGGCTTTAGAGAGTGATTACATCACCTGTCAGACAAAGTCAAGGTTTATCAAGGGAGAAACACTTGATGTACCCGACTGCCCCAGGAACTCAATTCGAAGAAAAAGAAATGACTATGAGATGATGAAGCTCTCTTCTCTGAGAACTCCATCAGCTCTTAAAAATGACCTTGTCAGAGTAAAGCGATCTGCCCTCATGGTGTGTGTCCTCTGTGAGTGCGTGTTTACACCAGATCATCAGTCCTCCTCCAGGCTCCTTTTAGCGTTTCAGACAGAATGTGTTGAATCAAAGCTTCTCGCTCTTCAACCTTATTCTTTTATTTTTCCTTCTGAGCCAATGTTTCCTCTGTGGCAGGAAAAAAGCAGTTAACACAAACCCTTTGTCTCTGGCTACTTATTTTTCAATGTACAAGTTTGCCCAAGTTACAACAAAACCTATTTCACACTTAGATCTAATGGTGTCCAGCCATGCAGACAGATTTGTTCTTTCACTGAGGTTCTGACATGTGTCAGAGATTGTTTTCCTTTACCTCCAATAGAATCCCCATATGTCAAAAAGGAACCATGTACTAAAAGTAGTTCCAGTGAAAATTGATAACAGTGAGTTTCTACTTGGGACCCTGATGATAATGTACCAGTACTGTTCTACCAGCCAGCAGGCCTGCCAGAGGGGCATTGCAGTAGTTGATGCGAGACATAACCATGACCTAAACCTTGTGAGGTATAGAGCCTTGTGACATACTGAGCAAGGCAAGGTATTATGTTGTATTGTGCACGACTGAGAGACAGATTCAAAATGGTCAGAGAGGGATAACTGCGCATCCAACATGACTGGAGTGGTTGGCCGGGATGATGGACAGTCTTAGTCTTGTCCACTCACCCCAGCACCACAGCAACCTGCAAGACGAATATCTCAGAAACTGGGAAAGTAAAAGCAAAGCTATGTCCTGGTTAGATACCGCTACAAGTAGGTGACCAATACTCTCTGGCCATTTTGGTCAAATATCCCTTTAATCCAGTCCAAAATGCTGAAGCAGTCACACAGTACGCACCTTCACCAAGGAACCACAATTTTACTTTCAAAGCATGAACACACACATTGTGCAGTATGTCTCATATCTCACTTCTACACGTGTGCGTACACTCCTGTGTGCTCACACACACATGCTGAGAGGCTAATGGATGTGGACTGTGGTCTCAACTGGCCTCTGTTGGTTGTTTTTCACACAGTAATTGAGCTACATTCAGCTTCATCCACATCATCATGGTCAGGCTGCTTGGTGAACGTGTTTTTAAAACAAAGGAGAAATGAGGGAAGGGAAAAAAGAGATACAAGAGTTTACATGAGAGACCGTCAGAAAACAATACATCAGTGACATGATTGTGTAGATGTAAGAAAGAGTGAAATCTAAAACAGGTAAAAAGACAAGATATCATCCACATTTTTTCATTACAGTCCACGGTGGCTTTAGAATAGCAGCTGAATCAGATATTATCCTTTGATCCCGTAGACTTGCAGATCGGCCTCCTGCTGATAGCATCTCTTTCTATTAAAGCACTGTCTGAGGAATATTTATGGGTGTGCGAATAAGCGATAGAGAGGAGACCGCAGATGTGCTGAGCGATGGCTCAAAACCTGTCGGCTGCTGTCAGACGTCCATTAGACACGTTTCTGAATCATCACTGTCATGTTTACACACTCCCCTTTATTGCCTCTCCTTGTTACTGTGAACTGTTTTCAAGATTAGATGTATGGATGCTCAATATTGGATTTTTTCTTTTTCTTCTTTTTTTTGGCGGTTTTGAAAAGCGTGCGTTCTTGCACAGCTTTATCCTCCCATCATATTTCCAACAATCTTTTGATTTCTCTTGCCATGTAAAGCTGTATGAATGTGTGATAGTCCGGGGGTTAAAGTGTATGACTGGCAGGCCAACATGTGTGATTCATAATAGACAGATGGTCATCTCTGATCTCTCATTGGTAGATCTTAATACCTCAGTGCAACCATTCAAGAAAAATATATTTTCCTTCTTTGTTTTTTTTCCATGTGAGCAAAACATGACACAGAAGTGTATTATGATGTAATAAATGTGAGATAAAGATTCATCATTTAGAAATGCATCTCTTCCTCTGCTCTGTAGCTAATCTTATTCATCTCTATTTCTTACTATTCTATACAGTTGCAGTAACAAAGTGTCCCCCCGGGAACAATTAAAATGTAATCTGAAAACCCTTGTTAATTATCTGCTTTACCAACCTTGTCTAGATGTTGTGTTTCTAAAGTGCTGCAACAAATATGTTTTGGTGGAAATGTAATCGCTGGCTGCAAAACAGTAGGTGGCGGCAGCGGGGGATAAAGTGGACGACTGTCGCACCAGAGATCAGGGTTCATATTCACAGACCGCTAACATCCACTGGCTAGGTTTAGCCATCTCAGGGATTGTGATGGAAAGATAGTGGTTTCTGTTGAATGTAAATATATACTGTATGTTGTGTCTGAGGCCACTGAACGTTTTCCGAATCAAACAGTTTAATAACAGTGGGTATTGTACTACAGATCAGATGGAGGATAACAAATACCTACGTTAGCAATGTTGATTGCTGATTGCTAACCCTAACCCTACTGATATGCTAAGTATGAACATATTTGCTACTCGACAAAGAAACATTTCCTCATGAAAGCTAGGTTTGGTAATCCTGTAAAAGCTAGCAAGAGTGAGTTATAACATGTGACCAATACATCCCACCCCCTCTTATCGGCCCTCTCATACGCCCCCCCAAACATATGAACGTGAATGAAATGATTGGTTGGGTTTATTCCAGTCCTGCAAGGTCCACAGTCGCCTTTAAGTTAATAGGCTCTGATTGCAAATACGTTTCCTACAAAAGGAAGCTTAGTTTTACTGCATAAAGTCTAAATGTGTTTCAGGGTTGGCTTTACCCATGAATAGATTAACATGTCTTGTAAACTCAAAAGATATGTCCCAGCAAAACTTGACAATGAACTAAAGAGTCTTTCAGAGCTGGAGTTATTGAGAAAAAGGTTGGAGTTTTTTTATCTGTTCTCACAATACGATCATAAAATGTTAACAACGCCTTCCACCAATCACTCGGGATTTTAAGAAGCTCCTATGTTCAGTTTTCAATTAATTCCATCCAGTACTAACCACTGACAGACCATTGGCTACACGTTGCATTTCTCCTCTCAGTGGGCATCGTGTGTGTATCAACTCACAACACATGAAACACATCATTGCAGACAATTTGCACATTTAGGTGTTGACAGTTTTCCAGCCCAGAATTTATAAAAAGGTTGAATAATGCATAAATCAATAACATTTTCAGCTGCAGAAATTAGTTAATTTCATAGTTTCTTATTTTAGACGTCATTTGGAAAAAATGCTCTCTATTTCATCTGCCGTTTTAATTTAGTTATAATATTTAATATTAGAATTTGGCATACACCTCTTACACAAAAACAATTGAGCTGTTCATTATGTACAGATTATCATTGCTAAAGATCATTGGCTCATTTCATAGATGTTTCCTTCTTTTCTTCCTCCAGTTCAAAGCTAAAGACCTGTCAGATATAATGGACCTGAATGGTTCTCATGTGGGATGTAGAAACTGCAGTAGCTCTGTTAAGTACCAACACCTCACTACCTGCTGCAGATCGACCTTTTCACAGTCCAGGATTACATATTACATTGTTGTATGTTATATATTATATATATAAATGGTGTGTGTCGGTTCAGGCTCTGCTTTCAGTGTGTGGTTTTTCATACAGCAGCTGACCGATGGATTGATTTGTTCATGTCTGTGCTGTGGAAGGTCATTCACGGTACACTTGCACACAACTAAATGAGCGAAGGGATTTCAAAGGAAAGCACACATGGTGTGGAATTAACATTTGTGGGAAGATCAGTAGTTAAAAAGCATGATATTGTTAACCGTAGAACTGATTAAAGCCTACGTCACCCACTAAGCATGAATATTTAAAGGATTACTGAAAGGCCAAGGGGGGGTCACTAGCAGACAAGTTGAAACATGCAGCTTTTGTCTCCTTAATCCTTCTTCTTTGCGGTTGTTCCTTAAAGGTCAATTCATGCTTCTGCGTTGAAGCTACGCAGTAGCCTACGCGTAGACATGTACCCTACGCATTGTAGGCGACTCAGACCGTGAAAGCATCACACTTCTGGCAGACTCTGTGCCATTTTTGCATAGAGTTGAAGAAACGAACACAGACAACGTCTTTCTTTTCTTCGTTGTAGTTCTTTTAGAAAAAGTAATTGCTCTTCAACATCTATCAGCTCCAACTCCAACATGATCCACTCGCCATTTTTCGGAAGTAAACAGAGATGCCAGAGAATTTGTATATATAAGCGGACCAGAAACCAGAATACACTCATTCCCAGCATAGAAACTCTACCGCCATTTGTTTTTCGGTGGTGTAATTACAGCCCAACTCACATTCACCTACACATAACTATGAATGCTTGGCCCGGTGCTTGGGCTACGTGCGTAGCTACGGCATAGCTTCGACGCAGAAGCATGAATTTGGCTTAGTGCCCTCCTGGATGAGACATTAGGTCCAGGATCAGATCCAAAATGAGCTGAGTAATATCTTCCCTCGTTCCCTCAGACTCACATCCAGCTCAGGCAGCTGACCTTCCTTTTCAAGGGTAGCTGTCCACAGTGTGAATGGGTTTGTCTGAACTTCACATGATAAATTAACACTTGCTCTTTCCTCTGCACTCACAGGACGTTTTCTAAGTCTTGCTGGGTTTATTGTTTCCCCTGATTGCTTGGCACATCCTCTCAATCCTCATTAAGCATGCAGATTAATGCATCGATCCTTGTAATCGATAAGGTTGCTATTCATCAAACCTGCATTTCAGCATCTGAGTGTTTGTTTGTGTGTGAGTGTGCGTCAGGCTCTGTGTGTGGATGAAATCCAAATCCAGTTCCTGAGAAGAGGGGGGAAATAATCACTATCAGAGAGGCAGATAAAGAAAGAGGGAGACAGACTGTTGAAGGCTTTATGTTGCACCAGCAGCTCCAGCAGAAAACCTAGATAACGGAGGAGAGAGCAGGCAAGACTTTTTATGGTAGCGTGTTATGTGTGATTCAACAGAGCATTAAAAAGACCCACGAGGGCTGGGGAGTGGCTGGTGGATTTACCAGTGTGAAGCATCGGAAAATATATTGTTACATTTCTTGGTCCCTCAGGGAAGTAATATCAAAAAGGCTTTTCTAAAAGCGGCCACACTTTTTTTATTCTAATGGTGAACCCCATCCTAAACCTCATGGTTGAGATGATCATTTACAGCATATATTATACTGTAACCTTTTTTATTCTTTTCATCCTACCTGGTTTATCTGCAATGAAGATTTTATAGTCAACATTTGTCATTGGATGAAACTGAATGTGTTACTTTTCATTTGTGAGGCTGATATATATGAGTTTGAGTGATACACTGGACGGCTGTTTCTTCACATTGCATGTCGTCTATTTCAGGGGTCTGTTGAATTGTAACTTTGCCAATTTTTAACATGCTTTGTATATTTACAAATTTGACAGAATATGAAGATGAGCAATGTTTAACTTCCCACTGTGTTGCATGGACCGAGATGTACTCAATCTTTTGTTGCCAAAATTGCCAGATTTTTTACTTTTGCCATCTCCCTGGCTGTGTGTGAGAATTACAACATGTCCTTTTAGTGTTATGTTTACGTTGTTTTATGAATAGAAATAAAACCAAAAAGATTTTGACAAGCATAGACTGATTATTCCTAACTGATTACCATTCACAGCGCCTGGCTAACTGCTATTATTGCCTTATTGTTCCTTTGTAATGAAAATTCCGTGGCCTTCTGCTGTGTGACTCCTTGTTTGCCTTACTGACAGACTGTCACACTGCACTATAGCTGCTTTCAGACATGCACTGAACTCTTATTCCGTATTTCATGTGTTGAACGCAAATGTCAGAGTCTTTCAGTTCTCCGCCTGACCTCGTAGTATGAAGTCTGTAGAGTATCCCCCGCTGGATTCACTGCGAGTGATGCTTTCAATGCAGAAAACATCTCGTGAAAAAGCGCTGTCACACATGTAGAAGACACCGAGGAAGATGTCAAAAGAGTTTGTGGTGATAAGAGGTTAGGACGGCATTGGGGTGCTGTAAAACACGTGATTTCAGCAGCGTAGTTAATACGTCACTTCCTGCCTCTGTTTGCTCCATCTCTCCCCTGAATAATGAGGACGATTTGATGCTGTTGTGAACGCGTGGAAACCTCCCGCTGCGTTGTGCATGTGTGAGAGACAAACTCTGGGTAAAACCTTTGGCCATTTCTCTGGATTTTACCCGCAGGTCATGTCTGAAAACGGCTTATGTAAGTAACAGCTTGTTTGCATATGGCTGTTTAACTTTTCACTTTGTTTTCAGTATGCCTGAATGACTGACCTGCATCTTTGTCACATCACTGTGATGAAATCTCATCCTACCTGCCTGTACAGATCGCTGAGGATTCATCATTATTGTCAGCCAGCAGATGCAGATGCATTCGACCATATGGGAACGACACAGCGTGGCTATACACACTGTAGAAGTAACTCGGTCGAGTGTGTAGGGAAAACAAACCCCTTCTGACAGTGATCAACTTCTTCAACACCTCGGATTCACAGTATTAAGGTCATTTCTCTTCATTCTGCGATGATCTCTCTGTGATGATTCCCATGCTGAGACTAGTGTCTGGGTGGGGAGGAATATCTTAATGGTTATATATTGCATTCCATGATGATGTGAAATTGCACCCTCGTATTGTGTTTACTTTTTCACTTCAGCTTGGATTGTACATTTCATCAATGGACTGTAGAACAAGGAAATATATTTTTATTGTACAAACTAGACCTAATGATATTTTATTACAATCATTATCTCTATGGCACCTTTTTGCAAATCATGAAAGGTTTTCGAATAAACATCATACATAAAAATATAAGGCTACAGCAGACTGCCTTGGGTAAATCTTTACTTAACTTGATGCAGTCATCAATCTTGCAATCATTTTTAAAACCTCAGGATAGTTTCTCCACCTCAAATTGGTCATGGATCTACTTTCCTATATCAGTGATCTAGCCTGGGCACAAGGAGGCCCAGGTTAGATTCAAGATTGCAGGCTCCCTTGCGTTTCTTCTCCATTTTCTTTTCAGATTCATTATTTAATGATGCCAGCACAGTTTTAAATATGTGTTAATAAAGAAAAACGAAACAATGGGCCGATTTACCTGTTTTATGGGCCGATCAGACAGAAAAAGGCACGTCGGCCCACCGGGAGAGTGCCCAGTATGCCAGATGGCCAGTCTAGTCCTGGGCCAATGTCCCCCTGGATAAGCCCCAGCCTCTGATTCCTCTGTGGCAGCACAGTACCTCAGGCTTAGCTTGATTTGTAGGTCTGTTATATAGCTACCACAAATATTAAATTTTCACAGAAATTATTCATTTCTGCAGCATAATATTTTTAATGAAGTAAAGAAAGTGTCAGTCATTCAGAATGTAGTCTTAACACAGGACCTCACCAAACTGTATTGTTTCTTTGTCGAACAGTGTTCCCTTAAATCAAATATTCCTTGAATTTTCAATCATTGGAAAAGGAAGGTAAAAAATGTGGTTGAAGTTGTGAATTCAGATCACTTGTGGCGTAGGTGTTGGATGTCTGCCGGAAATGTTCAGTGCATTTTTGGTCACTTATAAGAATGTGATGTATGAGAGAGCCTGACTATCACATCCCATAACCTTCCCAATATCTTTCCATTTCTCTATTTCTATAATGATGACATTTGAAAATGGCGTCAGGTGGGGTGTAACCATATCCGTCCACTGTGTGTGTGTGTGTGTGTGTGTGTGTGTGTGTGTGTGTGTGTGTGTGTGTGTGTGTGTGTGTGTGCGTGCTGGAGCGTGTATCATTTTGTATGCACAGGTGAAATTGTGCACTGAGTGAAGCGCTGGCGTCTGGGAGGGCGAAACAGAAGAAGGAAGAGGATTGATTTCGAGCTTTAAATAAACGCATCCTCCTCTCCTCCAGCTGAGTCCTCCAGGCAGATATCTGCCCCACACGTCACTCAACTCAGCCGCTCCTGTTCACCACCACAGACAGTGTGAGAGCAAGCACATCTCTCCGTGTGTGCATCTCAGGCATTCAGTTTGTCCAACAGGAACAAGGGAAATGTTGGCCAAAGTGAATTATGGACAGCTCATTAATTTCCCCCAAAGTTTGTAGTTGGCTAGAGCAACTGAATTAATGATATGTGCTGAGAAATGGCAGCATCCCCTCCTCTAAGTGGCTCATTTGTCCACTTAAAATTTAAAGCGGCAGTGACAAATACTGCATGTGAATATTCCTCTTTTTGGTTGGAGAATGGTTGGCTCTGTCTCTCAGTCGCTTTCTGCTTGTCAAGCCTTGTGAGTGGCAGTGTGTGAGCATGCATGTTTGACAGGCTACTGTGTGAGAATGCACATACACCACCCCCTCTCTTCACACAGGACTTATATACACCTTCATCTGATTAAGGTGATGTGTTGCAGGAAGATTTTTTATCTGGGCTGCCAAAAAGGGATTTGATTCAAGTTCCCTCATTTATAAAATTGGTAATTTGAACTTTTCAGATAAAACTCCCCAGTGGTTTAAGTCCTGCAACTGTAACCAGAAGGAGTTGGATGTGAGATCGTCCGTTGGAGAGGTTATGAGCCAGAGTACGCTCAAAAACTGCTTAACATGAGGTTTCCTTGATGATGTTGGGAGGTAACTGTTTATAACTGTTAGAAACAACACACTCGTAAACCCTGCCTCCATGGAGAAGGAGATTTAAGTGATCAAATGGGAAATGGTGCACACAAAAAGAGGGTTCAAGGAAGAAGTTGAAACACTGGAAACTTTCTGACCCCCACTCACTTGGCCATTTACAGCATAATATGGGCAAATTGTCAGTTTTGGAAAGGTACAAAAAACTGTCAGACACAGCCTCTAGCAGTAGTGACATCAGAAAGGTGTAGAGGAGGGGGGTTCTGAAGGTGTTAGGCTGTCTGACGAGCACTTCTGTTAAGCTGCTTTCAGTCATGCTCTGAACTTCGGAGAACATTCTCGGGAGGGGAGAGCCTCCAGTATTTCTCTGATTTCTCCGGCCAGGCCCCTTGTAAAAAATCTGCAGAATGTCTGAAGGTGCCGATGTGAGAACACAGCAGAAGATCCTCCACAAGATTCACTGTGAGTGAGTGGAGGTGATGATCGCAACAGATGCAAAAATTTAAAAAAAATAAACTATACCAATAGGTCAGGATAAACAAGTGGTGCCATATATGCAGAAGACCCAGGCTAAGATACATAGTATCTGCTAAACATTTTTAATCAGTTGCTTATCTGCTGTTGCAGCACCTACAGTCTATGGTAGCACGGTTTGAGGATGCATGTCACTGTCACACTCACTGTTAGGAATACTATTTCAGATTTTCTTCGCCGCTTAAGCCTACATACGCCGCTAGCTGTTTGTTCAGTTGCATTGTGGGTAATCTATGCACCAGGTTTTGAATTGAATGAAAGTATCAGTGTCTGGGATGCAAGTGCCCACATGTTTGGGTTCAGGCCTGTGGTCATGAATGATCTGGAGCTTTGGTTAAATTGTATCATTGTTTGTGATTAGTGCTGCTTTGCTAGTATTGTCTTGTTGGGTTTTGTGTATTTAAAGAAAACCTCAACCAGACTATAAATTCTGTTATATGCAGCTTTGGTCCACACACACACACACACACACACACACAGCACACGCACGCACACACAGACACACAGGCCCATCAGAGAAGTGGTGCAGAGGCTGAACTGAATCTAGAGATGGCTGCAACACTAAGGAGGTGAGGAGGAGAAGAGGAGAAACAAGTTACAAGCCTGCTTAAAAGCAAAACTCTCTTGTCTCTTCCTATATATCTGCTCTATATTTGCATGTTATCTGGTCTTTTCCATTTTCTACAGCTGAATAGATGATCTGTTGCAGCCAGCGAATCTATTAGTGGACTGCTGGGGGCTCTGCATGTCCGTCCTCTGACTCAGAGATTATCATTTAGTTGCTCTGCAACTCTGCCATTACTCCCCTGCAGCCTTCTTTACACAAGCACTGCAACCCATTTGCCCTCTCCTCTCCTTTGAAAAAGTGTTGATTCCTCATTTCTCAAGAGCTTTTTTTCCTCCTTCTCTCTTCCTCTAAGTTTTTCCACCAAAGTGATGTTTTCTTTTTATTCTCTTGGGTAGTGAAAAGCAAATTTTAACATAAGTTCAGAAAAAAACCAAAAAACTGAACAGCAGCAGGAATATAAATGCCTCACAGAACAACTGCACCTGACTCTTAACAACACCAACAGTTGTTTTGTTAAACTCATTTTACAATCATCCCCCTCTCTCTAGTGTCTGTCACGCTCACTGTTGGCAACATTTTAATTGGCAGTCTGTCTCCTCAGTGCTGGGAGACTTGGCTGCAGTAAAGTACATTAACAAACAAACCCCCGTCTGTTCGCTGGAACGAGGCTTATTGTGTTGTCAAACGAAAATTCATTTGTTCACCCATCCATCTATCCACTGAACGATACCGTGATCCACCATCATGCTGCTTATCCCAGGCAGCAGCTGTGGTGGTCGGGTGAGACGTCAGATCAGACGTCAGCCTGCTCGTCTCACATACTGAGGTTCTATGAAGTTGATGAACTCCTCTCTCCATCAGAGAGGGTGATACAGTCACCCTGGAATCTATTTGCTTCTATTTTTCTGTATACTCACCTTCAAGAGCTCATGATTGTACGTATGTGAGTGTTGGCGAGAGAATCAGCCCTTAAAATGAGAGCTTTACCCCTGGTGTTGCTCAACTATAAGTCTTGCAGCTGACTCCTGTTGGTGGTGATTACCTCTTGCGTTTGTGTGTGAGTCTTTTGGGGACAAAATAACCCAATAACATCATCATATAACAACATATGATGTCATATGATAAGTGAAGTCAAAGAAATCCCAAAATGCCATGCATATATTTCAAAAAGGTTTTTCTTAAGCTGCAGCTGCATCCTATAATGCCTTCAGCGTATAATAGATCAAATGATTTATGATCATAAGAATTATGTCATCATGATGTATTAGCTCTTGCAAACAATAACAGGAGGACAAAAGACAGGATCTCCAGCTAATTTAGATAAACCCATCATCCCTAATCATGTGGTATAAAACGAGGAGCGATACAACAGTATTGTTGGACCTGATTAATGCTCTGGTGGCTGAATGGGAGCAAATATTGCAGCAGAATATTGTCCAATTGAATGCAATGGAATGTGATGCTTTGTTGTGTAGTCATTCCCTCAGACTGAGAAACTTGTGTCTTCTGTTGTGGCTGACTGTCTTCTCTCCCCCGACAGGCATCTGGATCAAACCCAGCCGAATGTCCAGGATGAGGGAGAAGCGGGCTGACTTTGTGGCAGGTTGCCTGGGAGGACGGGTCATCGCAGCAGGTGGTCTAGGTCAGCACCTCCATTCTTTTACTGCTCTTTTATCAGTGTGTTCTTTTCTCTCAGTCAAATACTGCGCTGTCCTTTGAAGAAAGTTGAGACAGAACAACAACCAGGTCACAGTAGTGAATAACATCCATTGTTGTTGCACCTTTTTTCTGTTAATTAATGCTACATACCTTACAAAGGCCTTAGCCCAGTGTAAAAAAACAATTATCTGTGTGTAGAAAACCAATGATACTGTGTGTTTTTGGCATATTACAACACAAGTAAAACACAACAATGTGTGTGATAGTATGTGACTGCACATCTGTCTGTTCTTTTTTGTTTTTCTACTAAAGTTGTACAATCACAAACTTTTTCCTCAAACTATAACACATGTATATGTGTGTTTCCCTGGGTCAGGTTGAAAAATGATGATGATAGGGCTTAGCTCAACGACACAGTCATAAGAGAACAAATGTCAATAACCAATTAGTACTTAAATCTATTCATTTGAACCTTTTCTAAAATGAAACTCAAACACCAACACTTCCGGTGACATTAGCTTTCTAGCTTCTACGCTCGGCTACCAAGACCTTTCTCACAAACCCCTGTGACCTGCGACATCAGACCAATGGCCTTGGGAAGATGAGTCAGCAGTGACAATTAGAGACAAAGCTGTCAATCAACCTGTTGTATTTTTTTGTTATTTACTTTCATAACTTACTTTATTTCAGCAATGCAAAAAAAAACTTTAGCGGAACAGATCTGATGCAAGCTAAGTTACTGATCATGCAAACATAACTTTTTGAAAACAACATTTAAGGATCCCTTTGAATATTTTTCACAGTTCTCATAACATAAGATTTTTCATCCATCTTAAGCAGTGCTGTAGTGGTAAAAACTAAAGGTGGGTGAACCATCATTTTCGGGCTGGTCTCTAAACTCATGATTACAAAGGTGGATTAACTTCAGTCTCCCATATACAAGACTATATATAGACTAGAAGACTAGAACAACTGAAAATGAATCATATAGACCAAGAAATTAGCATTTTATTGTTATTGTTTGTTTGTACTTGTGTGGGCTAAACAATGATGGAAGTTGACTAAGTACATTTACTAATTTACTGTTTACAAATTTGAGGGACTACTTTACCTGAGTATTGCAATTTCATGTTACTTTATACATCTACTGCATTGGATCTCAGAGGCAAATATTGTACTTTTTATTGAATGCATGTGTAATAACACATAACAAAATACACAGGGTGCATTCATTGTAAAAATGGCCAAGTTAATGTCCAGCCAGCATTATTGGAAATTAAGTTTGAAATGTTTAAAGCATACGATTCACATTGTTAGCCTAGATCAATCCAGCTAATAACGTTTTACAAATTAAGCCTGATTGAGCTCATCGTACTTCACACAGGCATGTTGTTAATCTTAAAGGGGACATAGCATGCAAATTCCACTTTGTTAGTGCTTCTACACGTTAATGTGGGTATCTGGCATGTCTACCAACCCAAAAACTCTGGGAAAAAAACACTCGCGCGTTTTGTTATAGTTCCTCAAAGTCAGAAACGTCATGCTTGAGTGACTCGATTGAGCTTCCTGGGTTTTGTGTCATAACAAGGCACTGGAAGTCTCCCTACATGGCCTTGGCCCACCCCCCACCTCATCCCCCCACACTCGTTACGCCGGGTTTACACCGGAGGCAGCGAGGCTGCGAGGCAGCGCAGCGCCGTTCTCAAGCGCGCAGCCGCCTGGCTGTTCACACGGGACGAGCATTTCTCCGCTGGTCAGCCCCATAGACTGTATATATAAGGTCAGCCCGCGATTCTGCTTTCTCCGCTTGTTTTGACCCGTTGAATGTCGGGGTTCGGGGGTAAATGATGGTCTTCATAGCCCCCCACCTCTTTCTTCTCTGTCTGCTTGCTTGTGCTTGCTTGTAGTGGATGGACAGAGGGGGACATTTAATTATGTGATTGGGAAAATTAAAACTCCAGGACAACAAGGGAAATACAAAGTATGGGATGCATATTTGATCATTTATATCATATAAAATATGTCATTTATATCGTTTAAAATCATGGGGAGGAGAGGGGGGAGGGGGGAGCTGGCTCATTAGCATTTAAAGGAACAGGCACTCAAAACAGGTCACTCTGTGGAGGGCTGTTTTATACAGGGTAAAAAGGGTGCTGTTTGAAATGATCCTTGTGGTATTTTGACCAAAGTATGTTACAGACATTTCATTAAGACCCCAAGGAACCATATCAACTTGTGGTAAAATGGGCATGCTATGTCCCCTTTAATAACTGATAAAAATACAACCACCATTTACCATTTGCAGTCTGTAATGTTAGCTGTGTTTTTTTGCTGGATGTTTGAAAAAGTGAAGGATCTTTATCCCTGTCGCTGTGAGTTTAAATACTTCTGCACTAAATATTTAATGAGATTTTGTTGAGAAGTTTCCAGCTTTCCCCAACCATCTGATTGTACATGCACTCGTTTCATTTCTTACTATCATTTCGATACCGTTAGGGAAAAGATGAAAAGTTCATCATATGTCTGTTTCCCGTTCTGATGAGCTGCTGCATCACATGGAACCGTTCATACAGGGAGGACCCACAGAATCTTGCTCAGTTTGTAAGAGAGACTGGACTTTGAGAGTGTGCAAGCAGCGAGGGCTGTACGCTCAGGAGACGAGAGAGCAGGGGTCAGGTGCCAGGCAACAGTGAGAAGGGGCGGGGGCAAGGGGAGGTTGTGCTCTGAACTGTCATATAATGCTCAGTAAACAATGGTACTGAATTTGACTCAAACCTTGAAAAATCGCACAGTAACAAGTGAGTAAACCACCATAAAAGGTGCGTAAACGCTATTTTGTTTTAAAAAAAGGTATGTAAACGGTGTTTACTTGCGTTTACCCCCATTACTCCCCTGATCTTAGGCCTTCATTTTAAGTCAGCAGTTCTGTCTAAAAGTTGCAGTTTCTCAATTGGACCACCTTTTAAAATAGCATACTTTGGCAAATGCACACCCAGTCTGTTGAGTAAGATAACATTCAACAGTTTGCACGGCAGATAGAGATCTACTGGCTGTAAAAGTGCTCGCAGATTAACTCGGTAGCAGCAGCACCTGCTCAGCTACCAGCATTGGTCACGTGACCTTTGCTTCACAGGATGTAGTTTTATGTCGACAGTCTCCTGCTCCTGGTTAACACCCATGTCTCCGACTCCATTTGTAAATTCTCATTGTAAAATGTCTATTTATTTCTGACTTTAGAACACTGTCTCCAAAGTCAGATGAGGCATTTTGCAAATGTTTTCACAGGCCGAGTAATCCTAATGAAAAATAAATTGATCCTCATATGTGAAATGGATTGTCCCTTTAAACCAGAGATGGAAAATGTAAAATAGTAGAATACGCACGCACCACCAGTTTCACATACCAAACTCTACCAAGGCTGCCAACATTATAAATATCTATATATACATGTTTTTGTCTTCTATAAAAAGTTCATGGATATTTATTTATTTATTATTGATGAATTATTAATTATGTATCAATATATACATTTATTAAGTTAAAACAGCCGTATGCCTATATAATGAACATAAATCTTAAACAGCTGTTTGCTTACACACATATATGCGGATATTAACACTATATATTTTTTTTTTTAACTTTATACTCAACTTGTGTATAAAGTAGGAAACTTGAAGAGCTTTTGTTTGACCTTTGCCCACAGCAATGGAAAATCTGAGTGGAGAAACAGAGTGCTGCTTAAAGCTGTTCACTGATATGCTACCAGTCCATTTATTTGTCTATCATAGAGTGCTGAAATAATACAAATACTAGATGTTCAGTTTCCTTCCCTTAGTGGCATGGCGTTGCAGGACACATGAATTTCATAAACTTGTATTAATTCAGTTTAATGTAGTTTATTGGTGTGAGTGTAGATAAGGAGGGTTAGGAAATGCTAGAGTTGCAAAAATAGTTTTTGATTCAATGATTGTTTATGGCTGTGCATGTTTATTGGTGGATTTACAAATGACTTAAACCAATATCACATGAAAGGGCACTTTATGATTGTACCTTTACATGTTGGGGACACCCCCTGCATGTATGCAATCATAAGTTACCTGCTGCCTCTGCTCCATCCTCGGGCACTTTCGTAATGGCTGGTACTCTTCTTGTTTTAATCTCCTCTCCACCCTGTCAGCAAAGTTTTCTGTTTCACTATGAAAAAAAAAAAAATGACTAGGATAATACACACAATATCAACCTTAACCCCTTCTTTGAGGAAAAAGCATATGTTAGAGAAAATTACAATGTCTATCAAAGGTTTGGGCACCCCGATCAAACTTTCTGTTACTGTGAATATTAAAGTGAGTACAAGGATATGAACTGATCTCCAAAAGGCATATAATTGAAAATAATTTTCAATTATAAGTTGCTTTAAAAAGTGCAATAGAGTTTCAACTTAAATGTATGTACTGTATCAATTACCCTTTACCATTGTGCTGGCATAGTCAGCAAAAGACAGAGGAGTGCAACAACCTCTGGTGTCTCTTTAAAAACAGCAACACATTTTAAATATATTATGCAGCAAGTCTGGACAATACAAAATGTAAACACACACACATTAAGGTACTGTTTATTAACAAAGCTAACTTAGAAAACATGAGCCTTACTCCTAAACTATAAATAATAATAAAGTAATTTGTTAAATTACACTATATTCATTTACATTCAGAGCTTACCATTAGTTATACTTCCATTTTTACACGTTTGGAACCTTGCACATGTGTACGTCTAGAACGGGGGATGGGCAGGGGCTGTCCGGCTCTGCAGGGCGATGATATTGCATCATGTTGCCCAGGTAAATCAAAACCATGTCTCTACTAAGTATTGGACATGTAAATATTTCCTTATGCTGAACTGCAAGTAATCACAGACTTCACTCACAGCAACTCAACAGCACAGCTCTGATTTATTACGAACATTGACACACACACACACACACACGAATTGGATGTCCATTAACTTTCAATTTTCTCCTCGACTGAGCTGCATTGTTAAAGTAAACACACTGGCATGAAGAGAGAATGAGCAATTCTACAAATTAATCTGAGGTCAGCTTTCCTTGAAGACATGCTTGTTAAGCAGATATTGACTCTATTCTCTGCATCTACACGCATCAGCACGATGACACACACACACACACACATACACTTGCAAACTGGTGTTAACACCCCGTATTAAATGGGAAATTATTTAGCTTCTCCCTCTCAATTGTCATCTTCAAATCAATACTGCTTCAATTTTGAGATATTGCAGAATAATATGAGACCTTTTCTGAAATCAGCAGCTTTTACACTGGTACTGCAGTGTGTTTAATTGTACTTTTGATGTTTTGTGGCACAAAGTATGAAGAGTTGTCTCTGCACATACGTTAAGGGCAGCCACAGCCCCCTAGAGGTCACATCCATCATGTTTATCCTCTTCTGTGATGTTTAAATACAAAACATCCGACCAGAAAGGCAGAAACCTGAAGGATACAAGCCTAAATGTTTAATACATGAAGTAGAGGCTCACAGTTATCTCAACCTTCACTCTAGTTATTCAAAGCACACTCAGTTACATCACCAATGTGGTAGAGACTGGTAAAGAATTTTGCTATAATTTGTTTCAAATTAATTAATACCTCGTCGTTAGATTGTTTTTTTTAACACATTCCCATATAGGCCTTATTCACTTAAGCCACTTCTCTCTGTGCAGACCTCAGAGTGATAGTCAATAATGCAGACTGACATATGTGTGTGTGTGTGTGTGTGTGTGTGTGTGTGTGTGTGTGTGTGTGTGTGTGTGTGTGTGTGTGTGTGTGTGTGTGTGTGTGTGTGTGTGTGTGAGTGAGTGAGTGAGAAAACACCAGTTCTATCCTGTTGAAAGAGTCAGTTAGAAATTCAGCAGACCACAGAGAGAAAGGAAAGAGAGTATTGAATGAGGTACCGGGATGAAATGGATGTGCGTGTCCGTGTTGGCTAACGTGAAAATGACACATTGAGGGGGAGTAAAAGGGAAAGAGGTAGATATATTGTGCTCTGTTTGTGTGTCAGCTGTGACTCTTTCCATCTAATCCATGGGGGTATTTGGGGGCTTGTGAGTCATAGCTGTTTATGGCACATTTCAAACCTTCTGCCTTTTGACTTGGGAAATAAAAGATGAAAATACATCTGCAGAGATCAAATAGCATCTGTAATGTAGTTGCACACACACAGACACACACACACTCACACAAGCACCGCATATGGAAGCACTGTATGAATGTGTATGTGAACAGATGAATGTACCTTGTAGTGTAAAGTGCTTTGAGTGGTTGTGAAGACAAGAAAAGTACTATATAATGCAGTATGTTTCAATTTAAATAGCAAATTGTTTCCTACTCCTTGTATACGCTTAACTCCTCTGAAACAGGCTGACTGTTTAAAATCATATTACTATAGGGTTGATAAAGGTGTCCTACAAGGATCAGTATTTGGTCCACAGTCATTAACTCTACATTAAAAATGTATATCTCAATGTAGACAATACCATCTTGTATGTGTATGTGTTCAACTCTATTTACTGCACTAAAGCATCCCAAATACTGTGCTACCAGGTTGCCTACAAAACTTAAATGAACATGTTGCTCGAAAAACAACAAATTCAGATTTGATTTTTATACAACTGAAAAAAAATCATATATTTTACTAGACTATCTACTCTACATTGTGCAGATAAATGTATCTGTAGCTCCCATCTTTACACCATTTACCACAGTTACAACAGTGTAATTCAATTCATTATTGCGGACACTCACCACTGGTCATCGTTGATATGCAGATTGCTAGTAGTAGATAGATAGATAGTTCTTCTTGATGATATTTTAAATGACAGCATGAAACAACTTGCCAACATATACAACCATAGTCACATCAGGGATCACGTGAAGCGACAGAAAACACAGAGGCAGCAAAAATCCACAGAAGAAACTGGGGCAGGTTCAACAAGTATCTTTGGGAAAAAATGTGTGAAAGCCCACTGAAGAGAACTGGTCTCTGCTAAAAAGGATGGTCTCTCCTTCGGTTGACTGCACTTTGTTTAAAACTACTCGTGGGAATATGCTTGAAAGTATCCTCCGCGCTGAGCTGTTTTTTACAAGTGCACAGAACTTTTTATCTATTTAACCTCTGAGCTTTCTTAAGCGAGACTTGAATAAATGAAGGTTAACTTAAATTAAAGCTTAGTAAATTTACAGTTATGATGAAAAGGCATGAAAAGAGTTCAATGAAGCTTCCTTTAAATCATGAAAAATACCTTGAACAGGCAGAATGACTTGTCTCTGCTTAGTGAGTCACTGCTGCATGTTGATGCTGTTATTCTTGCAGTTTGTTGTCGACAGATACAGATGAATTATTCTGATTTGTAGATCTCTAGAAAGAAAAATACACTGTGTTTTTCTCTCATAAGCACTTTTTATTCTTGTTGCTAATACTGTGCTTCACATCACAAGGCCAAGCGATGTCACGACCTTATTACACAACTTTTAAAGCTGCTTTGTTTCGCTCGATTTCTAGTTTGCACTTCAGTAGGTTTGTGTAAAATGTAAGAGGACATCAAAAACATCAAAAAACACTCAAGCACATGAAGGTTAAATAGGTAAATCTCTTCCATTTTGACAGGCTTTGTATCTTTGTATAATTAGTGATCCAGTCTGCCACTCAGTATTAAGTTGTTGTTGATAACAGAGGTTGCTAAAGTTTCTGTGGATAACACAGTGCTGTGCTTTTGAAACACTAAAGATATGATTTACAATTAAAAACATTGTGGGTCAAGGTACATTACCATATTCATCCATATTCACAAAACATCTTTACCTAGCCTTGACCGAGTTAGAAAAACCCTCAAGACTCAGTTATGTGTCAGTGCTTAAATAATGTTTCTTGTCTTAGGGTAATTGACAAAGTATTTTAGGTCTAAAACTGGTTCATAAGTCTAGAGACAGTCCAAGTCACCAGACCTGTTCACAAACAGCTGTAGATAATGCACATTTTTGGTGAATCGTCAGCATTAGTAACAATAAAACACAATAACTCTTTGGTATACACCACTCTTCACTTTGTGGACACCAGATCTTATTGTTCTTGAATATTTTGTCCGACATTTCCAGTGAAGTGCATCCCAGCAGGCCAGGTGAGAGCAGCTGGTCAACAGGGCAGCTAACAAACGTGCTCCATCACAATCCCGCTGAGTCTCACCTCAGTGAACTCTGTGATGATTCATTGTTGGTTCTGATCTGTCCATACCGTTTAGAACAGAAGATTTCATCATTTTTGGAGATAGATTATGCTCTAGCATTAAACCTAACCTTCATTGCTGCCATATTGCATTCTCTGAAGTTAAGTTTCATATTTTACTGTTAACATACAGTTAATGCTGTATATATATCAAGGCTGCATCAGTGGAGTTTTGGGTTCTGACCGTGTTTGTGCAGATATCACCACATTTAAAAGAAATCAATAAACCAGAACATCCAAAAGAACTTTATGATATGACGGAAATTAGATGTGTTCTTACTAATTTGTAATTAGCCAAACAAGCATTATATATTAAACACATAATGGTGGGGGCTGGTAGATGCTGGTAATCTGTCTAAAATATATTTCGCATCAGAATTTGCAGGCGAGCAACTATATTTTGGGACATTCAGATTTTTCATTTCTAGTTTGACCAATCAAGTTTGGGCAGGACCACGTTGACCAAAATGCATCAGCTATCAGCTTTTTAATTGGTCTTCATTCATATTCAGTCTTTTGGACCTTAACATTTTTTTTAAGTATTTGTCTTTTTAAGTGTTTGTATTTTTGCTTCGCGTGATGTTATGTGATCCACAGCCTCTCTGACATCCTCCTGTGTGAGGATAAACTGAGCCCCACCTTCAGTCAAATACAACAGAGACAGACGAGACGGACAGACAGATAAGAGCATTTATGTAGAAATGAATTACTGTCAAAATTCCAGTGAGCTACCTGTAATGACAACAAGGTGCATCAGAAATAGGTTCTCAACCCCTCTCCTGCACAGAGGAAGGATTCTTCTGAGGCTTCTTCTGAGTTGAATTAATAAGTATTTGTGCAAATCAGAGGTGAGATCAATCAGACAGTCCTTAAGTAACCATGTGATGAAAGCTGTGATTAATCCAGTGTTCAGGAAATCAACCTTTTGCGAGACTCCTGCAGCAGCACAGCTTCCCTGAGCTGTAGCTTGTCTGCGACTGTCCAGAGGTCAATCTCTGACTATACATACACAAGCATCTGCCAGCAGGGACTAAACACCTGATCTGCTCTAAACCCCTGATAGGTGCAGTGTGAGCGAGGAGGTCAAGAATTAGTGCTAAAAAAAGGCCATGTAGTGACACTGTTCACAGCACAGATCAAACACAGCCATGAGCTCGGCTACAGGTTTGTTGTGGCTCCAGTTTATAATGAAGCGCCGGGCTCTTGTCTCGCTGCCTGATAGAAGCAACAGCAGGTCAGAGAGAGGTGAACAGAAATAAACACTTGTAAGCTTCAGGATGGGCGGGGCTGAGCAACACTCGTGGAAACAGTCGAGGATGTAAGAGAAAGACTGTGAAAATCACTGATCGGTTGGATTTACCCGATACTCGATGGCCTGTCTGACTATGATAGATGGGTCCATCGTCAGTGTGTTTGTGAGAGTGACAAAATGAGAGAGTTTGCATGGAGGGGCTAAGTGAATCAACAGTGCAATACTACATTACATCATGAAGCAGTGGAAGGACAAATGAGACTGGGGCATGCCTGCAGGCATGCCCCAGTCCAGGTAATGATTTGCCAAGTTTGGCTAATTATTACATTACATTTAGCTGACGCTTTTATCCAAAGCGACTTACAATAAGTGCATTCAAGCATGAGGGTACAAACCCAGAACAACAAGAATAGAGAAAGTACAATTTCTTCAAAAAAGCAAAACTACAAAGTGCTATAAGTAAGTGCCATTTAAGTGCTACTAAATTGTTAGTTTAAAATTTTGTATTCAAGGTATAGTCGGAAGAGGTGTGTTTTTAGTTTGCGGCAGAAGATGTGTAGACTTTCTGCTGTCCGGATGTCAACTGGGAGCTCATTCCTCATGTTAGCAGTCGACCTTCCCTTAGTATCCACATGCCTGTGCTGAATTTGATTATGCATTCATTTCTCGGCATTAGGGTCTGCTGTCTGTTTAGCTCCTGAAAGTGGGCCGCTCTGTAACAATTTAGATGATGTTAACTGGCATTGTACATATGTAAAATATGTGGACACACGACACCTTCAATATGAATACAAATTGAATAAACCGGCGAACATTGCTTAAGAGACCTCTAAAATAGCCCAAATAATAATGTATGAGAAAATAACTACAGTTCAGTAAATGATTCAAACTTATACACAAACTTCACACGTCAACAGTAATAAAACAAATTTAGTTTAATTTTACAAAAAGCATTGACTACAAAATCTTGTATTGCGGATAAACCAGGTACGATGAACACATAGTTTTCTAAATTCACTCTGCACCATAGACTGTTTATAAAAACATCTTCACACAACGTCCAGCACAAAGACAATAAAAAGGTGACAGTATATTGTAAAACAGTTTGCAGTGGTGGTTCTAGACCAATTTAACTGAGGGGGCCAGGCTGGGGCCAGTTCTTTTGTCAGAGGGGCTCATTCAACCCGGGACAAAAGAGACAAAGACAGTGTTCAAGCTTTCAAAAATGTTTAGTTCAGTAGCCTATATAAGGTAAAAGTGCACCAAAAAACCCAACATATAATACTTTGGTTGGTATTTATTACAGTTTATTAAAGTACAAAAATAAAACACATTCCTGTTAGCTTCAGCTCAAGTTACAGCACATTCTTTGCTGCAACACTTCTTTATAAGGCTCTACGAACGGAACAAGCTTCACTGTACTAGATGGTCTCTGCATCCTAATCTGTATTTTCCTTTGTAGAATTTCACATAGACAACAAATGAGTCATAATTCGAAGCCTTTGCCCTCCTAGACTCGATACTTAGTACACCCATATTGCTTTATCTCTCATCAGCTATGGTGGACCTGAGGTAAGTTTTCACCAGCTTCAGTGTAGAAAAACTCCGCTCACAAGAAGCACTACTCACTGGGATCGCGACTTCTATTTTGCAGAGTCTGAAGAGCTCAAAACACACTTCTTTGAATGGCTCAATGAACAGAACCAGCGCTACAGTACCAGAGGGTCTCTGCATCCCCGTCTGTATTTTCCTTCTAAGATTCGGGTGAACTGAAATAGTTCATGCCTCAAATCCTCAGTATTTGAATCATACAATCGAACAAATGAAAACAGAGCCGTCTCTTTCAGAAATACATCACTATTAGGGTTGAGAGCATTGATGCTATTCATTATGTCACAGTATGTATTTGAAAAACTGTCTCTTAAGCTCATTGAGCATTTGATCATTACATTACACATCATTTAGCTGACACTTTTATCCAAAGCGACTTACAATAAGTACATTACATACATTAGAAAAAAGCCAAAACTACAAGTGCTACATGGAAGTGCAATATCTAAGTGCAACTAAACTAAACAATGTTTTTTTGTATTTATACATTTTTTGTATAAACACCAGAGTTGACAAATGTTATGAGAAATAACCTTTTAACCAGGGTGTAGTCGGAAAAGATGTGTCTTTAGTCTGCGGCGGACGATGTCCTGATGTCAATGGGGAGTTCGTTCCACCATTTAGGAGCCAGGACAGCAAACAGTCGTGATTTTGTTGAGTGTTTAGCTTGCAGTCAGGAAGCAGCAAGCCGATTGGCCGATGCAGAGCGGAGTGGACGGGCTGGGGTGTAAGGTTTGACCATGTCCTGGATGTAGACTGGACTCGATCCATTCACAGCATGCTACACAAGTACTAGTGACTTGAAGCGGATGCGGGCAGCCACTGGTAACCAGTGAAGGGAGCGGAGGAGCGCTGTAGTGTGAGTGAATTTAGGTTAAAGACCAATCGAGCTGCTGTAGCTGCTGCTGATCAGTGACGGGTTGAGAAAAGCTGTACGAAACCTTGAGTCTCTTTGACGGTGGATCATGTACTTAAATGATTCCTGTCTTGTCAGAATTTTGGTACAAGAGGGTCATGGAACCATCAGAATGGATTTGAATTACTTTGATGATCCTCTGACTCTTTCATCTATGTTGAATATCTAAAGATGGCAAAGAACATGTCTTTATAGTCATAAATAGTTTATGTGCAAATAGACTGGTGCTCTAGGTTTTATTTTCCGTAATGTCTGTTCCTAGCTTTACTACTACAACTAAGCAGCTTTCTATAGATAGTAGTATAGTATAGTCATAAATATGTCTATATAGTCATAAATAGTCTATGTGGAGATAGTCTGGTCCTCTACATTTCAGTTTCCTCAGGTCTGTTTACTACTACAACTACTAATTAAAGGTTGTACTATCTCTATAGATAGCAGTATAGTATAGTGTAGTGTAGTCTACTATAGTATAGTGTATATAAAGTTGTAAATCAGACTGCAGGCGAGGATAGCAAGCTTCAAACAGACATGGCAAATGATCTTGTTTGGTCATTGCACTGTGATTACATCCACATTCCACATCAATACGTTTTAGTTTTAAAATACACTGGTGTCCACATTACTCCTTGAGTTTTTGATCCTGGAGACTTATTAAATGCTGCTGGTCCTGTTTCAGTTTGTAAACTCTGAGGTTGTTTTCTAGTCTACATGTGGTGAGACAAAGAACAATGCAACAGAGGTAGCGAGTTGGAGAGGTGAGAGGAGCAGAAGCCAGGAAGACAATTTAACATGAGAGACATCAAAGAGGAAAAAGTGAAGCCAACATGAGAGGGAGAGTCGAATAGAGAAGGGTTAAGGAGAAAGAAGAGCTGAGGTGAAAGGAGATGAAAAGGTTTAAGTCTTATAAAGTAGAAAGAAAAATGTTTCTTAGAAAAAAAATTGATAAGGAAACAAGAGGAAAAAAAACTAAGAAGAAGAAAGATGAGGCCAGAAATAGGACTTAATGACGCCAAAGACCAAATAATGTGAGGAGATAATGGATGGAATTAAAGAGGATGAAGGGGGGGGGATCATTTTGTTGAAAGAACAAAGTGAAGTCGGACTTTTCAAAGCAATCTGGTGCTGCTCAGGCCTCGGCTCCTCATGTTTTATGAAGACACACTCATGACTACACACTCATGACTACACACACACACACACACACACACACACACTCACCAGTCCATATCATTTGGGGACTTGCTGTGATGTAGGTCTCCATGGAAACGGCAACAATTTATTGCTGGCATGTGTAATGTCAGAGAGGATAGCACCTGAGGTGGAGAAGAGAAGCTGAGGGGGAGGGAAAGAGAGACAGAGGAAGAAGAAGGAAGATCAGAGCTGAGCTGAGGAGCAAGTTGAATCCTTGGTGACACCCAACATGTGGTCGATATATTAAAGCGTCTTTCCTGAATACGGTCTTTGGATTTTTAGGTCTTTGTCATTTTCTTTCTCTCCTGTTGGTGTCAGCCTGTGGAGTTTGTGGAGCAGTTACTAAAACACAGTAATGTAGGCGACATGAAATGAATAAAAAATGATTGCATTGTGGCTCATGCAGGTGCCCGGTTTTTGACTTGGAAGAAAAATGTGTGAAATAAAGAAAAGAGATATTTGGTTCAGCTGCAGTGACCATCACGGGTACAACAAAGTTACAGAAGTGCTATGATAAATCTCAGCAGTGCCCTAAGGCCTTCCAAGATTTAAAGGCTACAGGACTGTGATGCTATCCAGCTGCACCAAGGGGCTCGGCAGTATCTGTGGCTCAGGGGTTAGAGCGGTCATCCTCTAAATAGAAGGTCGGCGGTTTCAATCCCAGCTTCCCCATTTCGCATGCCGAAGTGTCCTTGGGCAAGATTCTGGACCCCTTATCTGCCTTTCTCATAGAGAAAGTGCTGCACTGTATTAGTGTAAAGCACTTTGAGTCATCAAGACTAGAAAAGCTATATAAATTCAGACCTATAGAAGGTAGTGTGTCCCTTCACTGTCCATCACAGTAAACCACTGACTTCAAATTTTGGTTGAACTTTTGTGTAGATTTTAAAACAGTGTGTACTGGATAACATTTTCAATTGCAGTTATTTGTAAATCAGCTGCTGTTACCTACAGTTTACCACATACTGTGCAATAACAATAACTTATAGATATAAAAAGAACATTGTAGTGGGTTTATGGCAGCAGGGGGAGTTGAGTCATGAGAATTCTTCATCACTGTAGGAGGTGTTAGCTTGGATTCTTTGCATTTGTGCGTGTTTACATGTATATTAGTGCACTGTGTGTGTGTTTGTGTGACTGAGTTAATAAGTTGTCTCTACTCCTGAAGCTACGCCTACATGTGTGTGTGCACACCTGCCCAGGAGGTGAGATGTTATTTCTCTTTTAGAGGACAGGTTGCTGATGGGAGGTGTGATAAGTACACGTTATCCATATGTGTGTGATATCAATTTGAAGATCGGAATCTGTTTGTTTCCAGTTGTTGTCAATGTGAACTGGCTAATCCTGATTAGCATTGTCATCCTAACATTTAACTTTCCATTTTGCAGGTAATGAGCCTACGCCGTTGGGCACAGTGGAGAGCTACAACCCCGTGAAGCGGCGCTGGGAGTATGTGGCGCCCATGCCCACTGCACGCTCCTCCTCTGCACTCCTGCAGACAACCAGCATGCTCTTTGTCATTGGTGGCGTCGCACAGGGACCCAGTAATGCTGTGGAAGCCCTCTGCTTACAGGAAACAGTGTGACACATGCACACACTCAAACACACACAGGAAATAAAGCAAAGCAGCATTGATATTTTAGTCATGTATGTGCAGAAACACAGGAATTGGATCCACAGATCACACTTTGAGATACTTTTCTATCTTAATGTCCCACTCATGGATTCCTCTTCTGAACTGGGATATACTTGTCACCTTCAGCAAGCATTTCTTAAATGGGATCTGCAGAGACAGTTTGTGACAGAGATGGACGAATACAGGATTAAGGACAGTCAATCTGACTGCTGTGACTGGCAAGAACAGAAAAGTGACGGCTTTTCTACTCGGGGGAAATCAGAGGAAGACAAAACATGAGCAAAAAAACGACAGACACACGCTGTGTCTGAAGAAACAACACGCCTTTGAACTGTTGAGCATTTTTCAGAATAAAAGCAGGGTACTTTGCTGGATAATAAAGGAACATAGGGCCATATCTGTCTTTCCTCTTTGCAGCAGCGTCGCTCTCACCTGCTGCTGCAACAGCAAGCTTCAACACTTTTCTACGACCAGTGGCGTTCTGGGAATGTAAATGTCTGTTTTAGTTCTTCTCCTTTGGTTTCAGTGTTGTATACATTACGTGTGATATTTAGCACTGCTAGCCACCGTTACCACGGTGTCAACAAGAGTGGCCCTTGATATGCGTTCACTCCGCAAGCGGCTCAAATTAGGAACGACCAGTGAAACGCCGGCTGACGTTGACCACAGTCACTGTGTTTCCTTCATGTGTAGTTGGTGAAGAGTTGACTGTGGTTGAACTTGTCGGCATCTCGCTTTGCTACCCATATACCCGCCTCTGCTACGACATGAGCACAGCAGCAGTAGATCAGCAAACTCAAATGGTTCCTCACACTGCAGAATGGAGATTTAGGAGCTCATGGAGTGAATGCAGAGGTAGTCAAACAGCACCTGCTGCACTGAAGCATCCTGAAAGATAAATAATAATCGAAACATCAGCCACCTGACATTATATTCCCCTCAAGCTTTATGATTGATGGCAGTACAATGTTTCTTTTAGCTCAAACTCAGCAGCCAGATGATGGATGAAAAGAGGAAGTGCATTTGATGATAACTGTGCAACATTTTGCAGCAATGAAGGCACTTGTGCATAGTTGGAGCATCCTGAGGTCCAGGTAACGACTCCTGTGTCAGATGCCTGTCCATAACTGGTCCTAGGCTTCATCATTTTTTTAATTGTCGTACAAAATGGACAAAATCATACAGTACAGATTAGTGTTTTATTGTTATGATCTTGGTTACGTTGATTCAGTGTTTCCCTTTGGGTTTCCGATGGGCTTTCCCTGATCAAGTTGTGAATGCACAAAAAACAGATTGAAGTCAGATCAGTCAGACCTCATTCAGTGGTGGTCTGTGATCCATACGGCCACATAATCTCAGCAGTTTGAATGGAAATGTGTTTGGGGCATATTGACGGAGCATTTGATTCTCAAAAGACGTGTGTGTAAGAGTTGGGGATAAACAATGATGGAGGGAGCTGCTGTGCAGAACTACCTGTGACAGATCCAGTGACCTGTAGACAGCAGACCAGGCCACACAGGAAACACAAAGGATGAGCTGCTGCAGTGTTTACTTTTGGCTGGTAGCATGTAGCCTCTTTTGAGCTGTGTCTCAATTCAGCTGCCACATCCTGCGGAGGACCCGGTCTACACAGCCGAACCGAAACGAGACGTACTGGTCTTCCTAGTGTATTACCAGCTCCCCCCGCCGTCACGGCCATCGCCTAGCAACAAAGCTATGGACGAAAACTGTTTTTTTAGCTGTTCGGTTGAATACTTACATTTAAGAATACATTTTCCTGATCTTTTCGCCTCGCTTTTTGCCGCCATTTCCTCTTTGAAAAACAGTTGAACTGAATGATAATGAATCATGGGATATGTTGGTCCGTGAAGTAACCAACCGGTGGAGCCTCTGTTGCTCTTGGGGTGGAAAGACACATTTGTCGGCTGCATTTGAAGGAGACTTCGAATTGGGACAGTTTTGCGCTGATGTGACACAATCAGTCTACGAATGCAGCCGACTAAGGATGCGGCCCCTAAATTGAGACACAGCTTTGGTCTGTTCTGCTGTGGACTGTTCCTGCCACATATGAAGCATTTTTTAAAAATCCATGTGATGAACCAGTCATCTTCTTCTCCATTCAGAAATGATGTACTGGAACAATCAATCATTACAGCTGAAGCAGATGCACTAGGTGGAACTGTCACAGTGGAATTAGCATTAGTCTGAGATTAATGTGTCACCTAATACCCCTATGCCATGATGATTTGATGGTAAGTGTATTTGATGATTAGGTGATTGAAGACAAAGTGTACTACAGAATGATAAATTGATGTGAGAGCCACAGTTAGGTAGATCATTTAATTATCTAACGTAGATAATTAAAGAGAGGTCAGATCACGCGATATGATTGGCTGGTCCCAGGATAATACTGTCTACACGTCTCCATCTTTTAATTTAAAAGAGGGGGGGGGGGATAAAAAGGCTGTAGAGTTAATGATACAAAGTAAGCATTGTTTATTACATAGGAAAGCATGCACATACGCACACACACACACAAATCCTTTTCCCTGTCTTGCCCCAGCTTTTGTGCTTTTTTTGGTCTGCATCCTGGCACACCTTGTTAGCAGAGTCAGATAAGAGCTCGGATGAGATGCCAGCTGACAGTTGGTTATTTCTGGGGCTGCATTGTGTGCACCTAATTGAGTGTGTTTGGTGGAAGCCTCACAGCCTTCACATACTGTATGTACACACAAACACAGACACATATACACGTGCGCACTACAGCCTGTATGCTTAGTCAAGCACTGACTTTCAACCCGAAACACTCATACTCAGATACTGCATGCTCGCCTGACACGGACACATAATGCATTCTCTACTCCCTAACTTTAATCATCACAGCAAAATGACTCTCATCCAATTTTAACCCTAAAATCAAGTCGTAAGCCTCAAACAGGCCAAAATATCCTCATTCCATAAGGTCTGTGCTCAAAATGGTCCTCGCAAAGATGTAAGTACACATACACATACACACACACACACACACACAGTTCTATTGGCACCAACCTCAAAAGCTTGGAGAGAATACACAGATCACTTTGTCGCTAAATAGCTCTGCTGGTAGGGGACTGTGGCCCTCCATCCAACACTGATTAACCGACTTGATGCAGCTTCAATTTGTGTGCGTGCGAGAATGTGTGTGTGTGTGTGTATGTACCCTTGCATGTGTGCTTTTGTCATGGAGGAATTTGGAGAAGGAAATAAGTTTTGGCAACAAAACACCTATTTCTATTGTCATATAACTTGCTCAAATACACCCAAAAGATTGAAAATATTTAAATACACAAAACAATAATTGGCCTTGTTTACACTTCTGTGTTGCACTATCCACCACCATCTCTTTAAGAATCTATTTAACTCTTTAACTTCTAAATTCACTAGCTGGTCTCTTGCTTTGTCTCATCAGAGCTTTTATACTTCCCCCTTTTTATATCAGTTTATGGTATCCAACTGTAAACAGCGTGGACCCAACAACCAAAACAATGAGCTACATGAGCCTTAAAGGCTGCAGCTGGAGATTTTGTTGTCTTTAACAACATTCATATGACACATATAGTCATTTAATGAAATATTAATTAAAAAAATTCTCATAAGTGCAATGTCACTACATCCATCATTTCCTGTGTGTGCGATCACAGTTGTGTACTTCTGACTGCATGTGTGTGTTTGTGCACATTTCTGAAACAGAGACAGGCTCGCCGTCTGTTAGAGTGTGTTTTCCCCAATCAGCTGTATCTGACACACTGCAGTCCCGAAGGAATTCTGGGACTTTTCCAGTGCTATAGCTCTCTGTTTGGGGAATCTGATTTCTTTAGTTGTATTGAAAAAAAAGAAACTTTCTCCGAGACTCCCTCTCTGCCCCTTTCAGTGTCAGATTGTTTTACGGTGAAGACGCATCTGGAATGTGTTTTTCTGGCTCCTGATATGACGAACGTGTCGAGCTGTTTACTCACCGGACTGAAATCCTTCTGCTGCTCCTGACGGCAGGTTGAGAAACACAGAACAGAAGAGCAGGATGCTTCAGTGCAGCTAGCAGCTAATTTCATGCTGTACTTTTTTATCAGGCCCTGAGCAGATGATGCACAAGCATTTGTAAATGTGTTCTTACAGGACGGGTTGAAAACCTACATGTATGGTGCTCCTGCTTCCTATGACAAGAGCATTCATTCAGTTTTATGGGTTTCTGGGTGAGATTTGAACGATCTAAAGAATCTGAGGCACAGGTCAATGCAATAAGAGCCCTAAAATGATTCCACAGGTTTTTAATAAAGCAATGTTGAAAAATGGAAACAAATGCACAAGCATAACACCTTCTTTTCAGGCACGTTTCATCATCTGGAGAAAACAAACTTTCTTTCATTGCCCCCAAAAAGTTGCCTTGTGTATCATTACCTCTCGAAACATCTGTTGACACAGTATATGCTGTACCCTCTTGTCCAAGAAACATTCAGGGCCCTGTTTCAGTGTAGGCACACCGCTTGATTCACAAAAACAAGGTCCACAGACTCAGGTTCTGACAAAACAACGGGGGTGCGTTCAGCAAAGCCGGGGGTGGCAGAAGCTGATTTTACACAGTTTTCACTTTTGTGCGTCCTTTGTAGAACTGTCTCTTTTTTTTTTTTTTTACAATGAAAAGGCTCTCTGTTTTTTTTTTTTCTTCTTTCTTTTTATGATTTTTGTGCAGGAAAAAAATCAACACAGTTTCCTGGGCAACGAGGAACAGTGTCAAAACCTGCTGGTAGCATACATGTGTTCCTCTTACACTAACATACCCACACGATCTTGTTGTGTTTTGTTTCATATTTGGCCCTGAAAAGACAAATCAAGATGGATATAATGGTTGTTTTTTGTTGTTGTTAATTGTTCATTGTTGTTCATATTTTTTCCCTCCGGATGTTTGTGCTGTGGATTGAGGTTGTGAGGTGACAGATGTGCCGTGGTGTTGTGCAGATCGGAGCTGGGTTCCTCAAAGTGGTTGTCACTAGTTGTGTGTTCTTGCAAAGCTTTGCTGAAATATTATTTTTCGATAGGAATATATACATAGATCTGTTTATTTTTACCATGCTGGTCTTGTACAGTACGTAATCATGCTAGCTGACGTACGGTTCTTAGGGAGAAATGTCTACAAAAGGATGAAAGGAAGGTGAACAAAGATATATTTGCCACCAACATATTTTATTAGCATTTGAGTATATCAGTGGATTTTTTATTCTCTGGGTTTTCAGACACCGAACAGCAGAAAATTAATTTAATTTTAAAAATATATATGAGGGGGCTTTGAACCGACATGCTTCAAACAGCCGCCATCTCCAAATCCCCGGCAGCTGGAGAACCACTGGTCTTCAAAGCCGTCCATCATTTTCAGAGCTGAGTATTAAACTATTTGTACAGACATGTCTCTGCTTCTGATCTCTCTGGGTGAACTGTGCTGCCTCCCTGCAGTGACTGACTTGGTAAAACCTCCGTGGTCTCAGTGGATCAGTATTGCCGTGTGCTCTGTACTGTATGTGCAAATGTAATTTGGGAGGTTTACTGAACCGAATCTAATGTTCTGAAGGTGTTAAGAAAGAAAAAGTTAAACAAAGAGAGAGGAGGACTGTTGTGTTTGGGGAGGTGCGAGTCAACGTGTGTGAAATTCTAAAAAGTTAAATATATCCTTATTTATGTTATAAAACTTTTCACTTTGTATTTTATCCCTGTAATGACTGTGAAAACATAAAGTGGTTTAACTTCTGCCACTTCAAACAGCTCACTCAGCAGTAAATCAAGCCCCTGCAGCACTGACCTAATGCCTCATCTTACCACAAACAATGAAACGATATATATATATCCAACTATGAAAAATCCTAATTAATAAATATAACCTAAATATTAGTACTTTATAAAGTAAAGCTGTTTTCAGACATGAGCAACGCAGCAGGAGATTCTCCAGTCACAACATTACAGAAATCTCTATTCAGATGAGGGGGGGCCCAGCAGACAGGGGCAGGACGTAGCCAATCAATGCCCCTGCGCAGATCACATGTTTTTGTTTACAGTACCTTGGCTGTTACCACCAAAAGCTATCTTGACATCTTTGTCTGTGTCTTCTACATGTGTGGCTCCTCTTTTTTATCCTGAGATATTTGTATTACTTTTGTTTTTTTCAGTTTTTGGGTACGTCGTTTGTTAGAAACGTCATCATCGTGCCCTCTAGTTTGCAGATCTGCTGGTTTCTCACATAGGTTCACTCAGACATTATCCAGAGTTTGACTGGAGAAAATCCAGACAATGTCCAGAGCCTCTCACTCTGACATTTGCGTTCTCACTTACAGCCCCTCTGGAGAATGTCAGGAGATTATCTGGAGTTCAGGGCATGTCTAAAAGCAGTTCATAACCCAAAATAGGACAACAGCCCTGATAATCCCCTGATTTTATCCAGACTTGAGTGCATGTCTGATAGCAGCTCATTATCCTGTCTATTGCAATTAGACCATATTAACTGATGCAAACAAAATTCAGTTTCACTTAAATCCAGATGACATTTTTAATTGCTGCAATGCAACATTGTTAGAAAGCTAATTTGAATGTTTAAAGGTGCACGAGATCTATTTTACACACGACAATCAATCAATCCAGTGAAGACAGTTGGACAGCGATATAATAGTTCATATCAAAAGTCCTGTGTTTCAAACTGGGGGCATGGACTACTATCAAGCAAGGAGGATCTAAAGAAACACAACGCTGAGGGTTTTTAACTCAACCAATTTTAGGGATTAAAAATTAGGAGAGACTCCTTTTCAAATTTGTGTCTCGCGAGAGCCCTAATTCTGTAGAAAATCTGAACACAAAAATCCACTCACTTTCATTACACTGAAATGTTAATAAACATCAAATAAACAATTTCGGTAAATTTGTGTTTCTAAAATATACATTTACAGTCACACGTTTCTGTGTAACTTCAGTGTACAGTCAATTCAACTTTATATATAATTACTTTTTCCTTACAGCTGAGACAGAGAATTGAGAAACAGTGTGGACAGCATCTGGTAAAAGACTGATAACACTCTCATGTCTCTATATGGAGCCAGAGCCTTACTCAGTGTGTGCTGTTACTATTTTTTGACCTTTTGTCTGTTTATCCACCCGATACGTCGGCACTGTGTTTTAGCTGTTGCCTGGCAACCCCAATATTAAACAGGGCTTCAGGAAGTCACTGCAGCTGCCTGATGTTTGCTGAGAAATAATTAATTCCCCCATCAAAGCCACAAGTTAGCAGTTTCCCTTTGTCTAGCCATGAGAGCGTGTCAATCAAAGCACATTTCCCAAAAGGTCAAATTATCCCATTAATCAGCTCAGATTTTGACAGGGGTCATAGTGGACTGATCTATAACATAAATTAGGACATACGCAGGCAAAAGTCAAGGCAAGCTAGAAACCATGGAACGAGCTTCAATACATTTCTCTTCAGCATCACTCAGCAGCAAACCCATTGTGCTGTTGATGGAGCTGATGTGAGGATCCCACTCTGCGCCACAGATGTACAAAGTTATTATAACCTAATTTATGCTGCTTGATAATCCCTCTAGAAACAAACAAGATTAGACTGCTGCGACGAGGGTTCCTTTTTATACTCTCACAGACAGAGGGAAACAAGAGGGGATATGCTGCTATGACTTTTGATATTATGAACTATATCATAATGATAATAGTCATCATAGTAATACAAAGGGTTGGGGTTATTGTTGTCAAGGTAATAGGTTCATGACCCTGCAGTGTTGTGTTAACGTGTTGGATGGAAGACGAGGAGTAGAAAAATGTATTGAAGAATCCGGGAGACTGGGTTAGATGAGTAGGATGTTGTAATGTCCACATGGAAAGGCTGACTCCCATCACTGAAGCCTGCCAGTCACACTGGGACACTTTCACAATCATGACAAAGGTTAATGTTGGTTTAAAAGTTTTCGGTCAGAGTCGGTTCCATTAACAGCCAAATCTCTTGGTTAATAACGTCCTGACGAGAGATGGCGGAGAGCTTCTTTTTTATTCTTATTAATAAAAATATAAAAGAGTGAGTCTTCATAGAAGATCCACATCAGCTCTCTTGATTTAGCAGATGTAGGTCGCATTGATGACAGCGTTGTGCCGGTGGTGTGGTTGGCAGGCTTTGGTCCTCAGACCGAGTGGTGGCTGTGACTCCAGTGCAGTAGTTCAGTGCCTATACTAAATGTGAGGTAGTGCCTCGACTATGAATCCTGTTCTATAATAAACTATTTTGACTTGCTGTCTGATTCCATATGTCCCGTGTACTTTTTTTCTCCCCCTCCCTGTCTGACTGCGGCACCTGCTCCTGGGGAAATCGCGGAGGAAGAAAAAAGAGCAGAGATAATGACAGGAAAGAGCATATACCAGGATTTGTTTCCATTTGCCTATTTCCATGTGCCCGTCTCTGAAGAAGTGTATCAGGAGCTGTCATCAGAACAATGTCACCTGATCCATTATAGATGAGGCTGACATCAAAACCCACTTCAATCGCAGCACATGGATGGAGCACTTCTATAGAGAGAGAAAAACTCACAATGAGCACTTCTTTTCTCACCGTGGTAATAACTGGATTTATGGCTCCATGGTCAGCTGCTTGTCCAAATGAATCTCCTTTCTTCTTGATACTCTCCAACGAACCTGTCTGTGGAACTGCATAGCTGTCATACTGAAGAGGAAACAGCCATTATTGCTAAATGCTGTGATTGAGATGCTGTTGCTGCTGTTGTTTTTACAGCATCTTTAAGCTACATCCACATTACTAGGTTTTAACCTTATAACGGATTTCTTTGGCTTTGACTACAGCTGGATTTTTAAGCTTTAAATCAGAGACTTCAGAGAAAAACAGCTGGCACATCTTTTAGTCTGAAAACTCCAGAGATACGTTCTAACAGAAAAGAGACTTTTTGGAAACGACTACCAGTGGTGAATGCATCATTGATAACAAATTACAAGCCTGTTCCTTTTTAGTATTTTTCTGCAACTAAGCAACCAGCTAGAGCAGACAATCTACCTCTGATGTGCACATGCCCAGTGGATATAAATAGTTAGTATTGACTGGGATTATAATCGTATCGGTTTTCAACCACCAGTTTAAAGTGAATGTGTATTAGTGTTGACGTTACCTTAGATTTTCAGAAGGAATTTCAGTATATTAAAGCTCCTACAATGAACTTTTCATTTTCATTGATTTAAAACACTAATTTTGGTTTTGTACCGTTCATACACCAACACTAACCGTGCTGTACATCGTTTTATCGGACCTGGTCCGTGGTCCGAGCTGAACACAGACATTGAGAATAGTTTGTAGAAAAAGCCAATTTTCTTCCTGATTGTCTCATTTGCTTTTGCAGCTCATAGAGAGGCAGCAATATTCAAATGAGATGGTTTCATAACCAGTTAAAAACTCCTTGTTGTGCGTTTAAGTATGAGTGACTGAAAGCAAAATCCGAGGTTGGAATGAGTTTGAAAAAGCAGGAAAATTGACCATTCAATAAGCCCAGGACCTATGGCTCTTTTGTGTGTGAGATCAGGAGTTATTGATTTTGTAATGCTCGTACTTCAAACCCTGCACCCTGCACTCAAAGATAGCCTGCTTGTGTTTAGATTTCCTGCTCCCCAGCTTTAACTCTTCCCCTCAAAAGTCCCTTTTAATTTGCTGTTACTGTCAATCTTTCTACTCTCATATGGCACTTTATGGCATTTACAATGATAAGATTCACAAAACCTTTCTCAATAATATTGGAAACAGTTTGAACCCAGGAAAACATAGTATATTTACTTCTGTATTTTGTCACATTTTTCTTATATTTTGAAGACTTATTAATTAACTTGTCCAGAACATAAGCACAATATTAATCAATACTATTTATTTTATTTATTTCCCATTCTAACGTAGCATGCTGCTACATTTTCATTTGAAACCTTACAATAGAAATGTTTTTACGAGGACTAACTAATGCACATTGAGACTTAGGTATGTTAGCTGAAGCTACCGGAGTATAAATTAAATCCAGCAAACCCGAGGACAGAGCTGCGGACATTAGGATACAGCATTATATACTCTCTGGCCCTGGAGATATGCCGACTGTAGTAACCCAGTTAGCCAGATATGCAAAAGAAGAAATTTGGACAGAAGGCACTGCGGCCGTATAAAGTCCACTGACAGTAGTGACATGTATTTCCCTTCAGCCATCGATACTGAGTAGACAGGTTTAGGTGCCAGCGACAGCAGGGAGGATGAACTGAAACACATACACTGTTAAACTATTGAAGGACCAAGGACAAGGCAATTAAACAGACAAACACAGGTCTCTTTGTGGCCTCTCGTTAGCTTAAGTCAGACGCAGCATTAGGCCGAAGAATGAGAGGTACTTAATTATTAATGATCATTTTTAATCAAAGAGTAATAATCATCCTTTCACCTCTTTCACCCAGGCAGTCCCTGGTGTCCACATATTCATAATTAGCATTATTCCAATTATGTCATGTAAGGGTAATGACAATAAACAAGTTGTTGAAGATGCTTATTTAAATCTCCGACCGAAGATGATTAATGCATAAAACTAGTGGAACTCAAGTCGGATGTGTCACATTAAACATCCCTCTGATATCTGTGGTCTGGGTTTGAAGAATAATGAGGGTTCTTCCTCTTGGGACACATGCACACAGACTTTGTTCACTGGCTGTCGACCACGACCTTATTATTTTCACCCAGGCACAGAAAAAGGCAGATGAACAACAGGAAATCAGGAGTCTGGGTCTAATGAACATTCTGGCAGAGTATAAAACAATTCTTTTACCCATATTATTATTCTCTCCTGAACCCATGGCATCATGAATTTATTTGCTACATCGATCATTATGTTTGGTTTGATCTACTCACACAGGCAGGAAACACCGCACACAGATCAAACAGATGGAAATTCAGCCGGAAACCAACCTAATATCATTAACATGAATTAAACAAATGAGCTTAATGCATTATATAAGATAACAAAAACATTTTGATCTAATTTGTTGGCAGGTTCTTTCATCACAAACACTTGTAATTGTTCCCTCAGAGATTAAAGTGGAAATAAAATGTGTGGCTTTAATGCTTCAGTGGTTTGAGTCCGTCTTAAAACAATACTCACAAACCTACAGCTGTAATTTTAGATGTTGTTTACATTATATTACATTCTCATTATCATCATCATCCTCATCATCATCTATTCACTGCTTTTATAATAATACAGCTCTGCACTCATGTAATTTGTATGTATTTGTATCTACAGTATATGCACACATTGATGTTGGGGTCCACTTGCTTCACACTGCAGCAGCTCTTTTCCTCGCAGCATATCTGGACTGAACAGTATCTTGAACCTGCAGGTGCAGCGGATAAAACCTTTCAAGGCATGAATTCCCCAATCTTTCCCTCCGAGATGTGACTTGTGTGTTTTTACTGCTGCAATATGGAGATGATTATTACATGAGCCCCGGCAGAGCGCGGCTATTCATTTATAGAACCGTGAGCACAGCCTGTCCTCCACTCCTCTGCCAAGTCAACTCTGTTATCTCTCTAAATTGATCTTTCCCTGCTTCCTCTCTTTGTGTTTGACACTTAACAATATAGGGCCCGCAAAATTTAATTAGGAAAGTAGTTTAATGCAGGAAGTTAAAGGAAATTAAGTGGTGCCACATATTTTCAGTCCCAATTAAAGCAATAACAGATCAAGCAGTGCAGGAGTCACTCTGCTTCCACATGAAGTAGAAACAAGGTGTTAACAAAGCATAGTTTTTTTTTCACTCTTTTTTTTATACACTTTCAGTTTAATTCTCCATTCATTTTCAGTAAATATAAGTTTCATTAAAATGATGACATTTGTGTTTTTCACAGTTGTTCTGCTGTTGAATTGAATAAATCCTAATCACCTGTCTCTTTCTGCCACCTAGTGGTAAAAACAATTCTTTGTCCAAAGTGCCCTGCTCCAATCAACACCCTCAAGTCTTTGAGGGCATGTGAAGTGAGTGCCACTAATAAAACTAAATATGTTACCAAGCAAAATTGCTGTAGTTAAGTAGAGTACAGTTTAGTAGAATGTTTTTTTTCCTGTTATATGATTACATATATTAGTATTGTACATATATATGTTGTATATATTGTTATTATTATTATTAATTAATTAAATTTTGGCTGATTTAATAACATTTTCCGTTACTGTCCCTACTGCAGGCAAGTCTTCCTAAACAATGCATCATATTTTGCAAAGATGCCAGTATATTCTGTCTGCTGCTTGTCAGACAGTTGAATGGCTGGAAACCCTCCACCCCTCCACAAATTTCTGGCCTCAGATTAAGAAACTGCATGTCCAACAATCTCTGCAGCTTTCCAAACCTGAAAATCTTATGCTTGGACGATTTGATGGAGAAGGTGTGTGGAGGCGAGAACATAAACAGAGTTTGAACTTCCCTCCGTCAAGCTGTTTTTCCCTACACTTGTATAAACACTTGTGTCCTTCCAACATGTTCAGAGGATGCATCAAACTAAAGCTCTGTCTTTCTTGTTCTGAGGCACTTTTTGATGGGCATGTAACTCTCATCTCCAGATTTGGTGTCTGCAGCAAAGCTCCTAAATGGCTCATGGGAAGGCTGAGAGGGAACATGGGATCCTCCATCACTCCTCTGGTCAGCTTGGTGGCTTCCTCTTCTTTTTCTTCATCTATTATTTAATGCTGTCTCAACTTCCTGCAATTGGAACTATTCAAAAAGGTGTGATCACACTGCGAATGATCCGGACCATGGTTCATTTGATCTGAACCGACACCACCTCTTTTGGACGGACTAAATTTCGGATCGTGGCCTGAAGCACCTTTCACACCTGATCGTTTGGTTCAGACTAAACTGAAAAGTGAGAAGAACCACATCAAACAAGGTGGATGTGAAATCGCCCTGAGTGAACAACACAGTTTATTTATCAGGAGCCTCATGGTGGGTGAGGGTTTTGAGTAAGAATTGAATTTTATAGCATTTCTCTCTGTCAGATTCCGATTTCCTCTGGTTCTGCAGTTTGCTGAGAGTCTTGTTTTTAACTTTCAAATGTTTCCCCAGGACAAGTATTTCTTCCTTCACCAAACCTCTGTCTAGAATTAAATCTGCTTTTACAGGAGCAGAATAACTGGAGCTGGAGAGAGAGACGCTGCAGTGGTTTGAGGATAGATTTTGAAATGTTTCTCCTCAGTGCTGGAGAGAGGCTCTTGTCTCCATGACATTTAGAGTTGTTTTCTTTTTTTCCATTCCTTTGCACAGTCAAGACTGCTCTCCACAAAAAGGCTGTGCTTGAGAGCCAGAGTTCTGCAGCAGGGAGCCCTCATCAGTGGCTGTGTTCACCTCCTGGAAGAAATCAGACACAAAGTACTTCTCCACCCACGCTTCATTCTGAATGGACAGACTCAATCGAAACAAAAACGAAATCTGAGGTGCACGTCTGGCTGTCATGCTGTAGGCATTAGTACAAATGTAGATCAATGGGTTTGTCAGATGTTTATTATACAGGAACAAATAAGAAGAAAACAGAACATGGTTTCCAGCTGAGGGAGACACCACTGTTGATTTTACATCTTAGCACATTCTCCTGGTCAATATATTGAGAAACAGACTGGAGCTCAGTTTGTCAAACAGTTTGTGTGCTTCAAATTGTCTCTGACCAACTTCTAAGCTAAAGTCACGCAGACTCCACAGGTTGTCAGGTGACAGGATCCAGACGGGTCCTGTTCTCTGGAACATCGTGTCTGACGATGTGAGATCAAAACCCCCCCAAAACTGTGCTGTTTTCTCGGAAGTATGAGTTTTATGACTGTGATATGTGGGTTCTATGTAAGTGGTGCACATACTTGTTGTGAAGCACATTGAGTTCTCTTGAATTGATAACATATTTCTTTAAACGGCAGGGCACTTCTTTCTGTTTATCTTTTTTTGGGGGGGGGAATTCACTAAATCTAAGACATTCACAAATCAACTGAGTACAGTAATATGATCGTGTAACACTTCCACCCATCCATTCTTACATTATCATCTACAATGCGTATCCTTCTGAGGGTCAATCCCTGCTGACATTGGGCGAGAGGTGGTAACCTACACCCTTGACAGGTCGCCAGCGTATCACAGGATCAACGTACAGAGATCATTCAGACTCACAGTCACACATTTGTCTCTAATCAACTTGACCCCAATCTGCATGTCTTTGGCCTGTGGGAGGAAGCTGGAACCCTTCAGACACAGGGAGAACATGAAAAACCTAAAGACATTTAACGTGATAGTCTCACTTAAAGACTAAACAAAGCTTTTAGGTTGAAGTTCTCTCTGCACATTTATACAGCTGGCAAATTATCTCAGTTGGCAGCCAATTAAAATAACACAGCAGTTTAATCGGCTTCTGGTAGGAGGTCATTATATTAGATATAGATAGACATAGATATTAATACAATTCACAGATTTCTTTGGTTGATGATACATTATAAATAGACACATTATTTATAGCTATTTTTTACTCAAGTCTCATAAACACAGATAGCAGCTGAGACGTTCATGTTTCCAGAGAACACAAATGTAGAGAAAGTATAAGATCACTATTTCCTGTTTAGATAGAAGATTTGACTTCAGAGACACAACCGAGGAGGTTTGTGGCTAAGTTCTGCCGAGCTAGCTCGTCTCTCAAGCTGATGGTTGAGCCAGTTATTCTTTATCTCTGATCGTGTAATAGATAAATGTGAAATTCGTGGTCGAAAGTCCCCTGAATGAGTCACACCCATCGCGAGAGATTGAACATTCGCAGCACTCCGCTGTAATATTCCACTGATCAGATAATGGGTACAAAAACATTTCACAGCAGCTAAAAAAACTACGACTTATATTTGAACAAAGATAGCTAGCAATGTCAAAATGATTTTGTTTGTCACTTTTAATTGGGCTCAATTGGGTGTCATGTGTTTTGTCCTTTTGCCTATTTGTGTATTTGTATACTGGCGTCTGTATTTGTTATTTAAGAATAATACGAATAGACATGAGGACAGAAAATGCATGCAGTGTAATTACAATTCGAACAAGTTGATCGAAGACAATGGATGAAATAAAGCAATAAAACAAACAAGCTAATTAAAAGGTATTTTATGAAAATGCATGTATACAAAATGTGTTTATATGTACTGCATCAGTCTCACATTCTTTATTTTAGTTTTTTTTGTTGTTGTCATTAGTGTGGACTGTCCCTGTCAAATAAACAATTAAATAAAAATATGAAGTGCATCTGCATTTCCCCACTCACAGATAAATAGAGGAACACATTTTCCTTTAATAACACACTGCCAATTTCCCATGCCATACATTCCTGTACTGTACCTTGGCAGAGCTAAAACATATCTAAGTTATAAATGTGATGACGGTGAATCTTGAGGTCTCTACGGTATTTAAATCAATAAAATAAAATGATCACCAGTTACAACAGATAGAGAATACTTGATTCTTTTACTTGCTCTGAATGCAGAACTGCTGCTTTACACTGTATTTTTTGTATCTGTGAGGACTTGAAGACAGGATGTGATTTATACCCAAAAGCTTACAGCCATATCATTATCTTCTCTCGTATCCCCGGATCTGAGTGTAACCTGCCCATGTTGAAGATAACACATGCAACAGTGTTCCGTGCACTCAGCAGCAGTTGGTGGGTTTTTTAAGGTTACTGAGGAGGAACTTTAGCGGTTAACTAAAAGGTGCTAAAGAGTGGTTTTTCCAAGTTGTGTTTTGCACTGTGCATCAAAGTGTGGTTATTTTTATTTCTTACTGTTATGTTACAGGTCTTGGAAAGTCAGAAGCCATAAAACCACAGCTCTGTGCTACTCTGACATGTTTTCAATTTGCACGTGTGACCTCAGACCACATCATGCAGCAATCACATACAATATCTGACCCTGTGCACATCAAGCTTATTATTTTGTTTGAAGAAGTTTATTTCACTGCTGAAACATTCATTCCATTTGAATGAATTGAATACCTTTTTTTATAACGTAGTAATAAGTCAGGAGGAAAAAATTACAGAATTTCCATAAAAATAGATGAGGAATAAGTACATGGCTTAAGTAGACGGCTTCAAACAGACAAAAGAAAAAAAGAAAACTTGTCCGTTGATGAGGTTTTGTCCTTATTTTCTATAAAATTTTAAACTGTAATGCTACGAAAAGAACGCCTCGACCATGATTTTCTCTTAAGTCGGGCTAAATGTTTCCGTAATGACACTGCGCTGTGTGTGGGGAGGTTGGCGAGTTCGTCAGCTTGAAATGGCGCCTCGTGTTGCTTCAGTCCTTTGAGACAAATTGTGATTTGTGAATATGGGCTGCACATATAAAATCTGATTGATTGATTGATAATGTAACCATTAGTGGTGGAGGAAGTTTCAGATCATTCACCTAAATGAAGAATATGAATACAGATTACTAGAACACATTACTCTAAAAATACTCTTTTTAAGTCAAAGCCCTGAAACTCTGTGAGAAAGCCAGATGTTTTTTTATATCACACTTTTTCTGCTTCTTTGATGAGCAGAGCTTGGTATTTTTCTTTTCATTCTCCGCAAAGTACTCTTTACTTTCCAAGGTTTATATATAGCTTGTTGAAATTTCTCTAATGTGAATTCACAAATGGCTCCGTCGAAGACTGCGAAATGTGGTGCTCTGAGCTAATATATATATACGTGTGTGTGTGTGTGTGTGTGTGTGTGTGTGTGTGTGTGTGTGTACATGTGTATATGTCTATATATGTGTGTGTATATATATGTGTGTGTATATATATGTGTGTATACATATATATAAATAGTGTGTGTGTGTGTCTGTGTGTAAGCGTGATAAACTTACTTTTGGTGGGCACATCCTGGGTGATATAAAGCTGAGCTGATTATTCTTCTGCCTCATTCTCACTCGTCATGAGCTGAGCTGGTGATGATGTGGTTCGTCCTTGTCTTCATCGCTCCTTGATCTTAAATGTACAAGGTAAGTTACAGTTCTCTTTAAGATCTACGTAGATATATGTGACACATTCAATCTGAACAGTGCTGTACCGGGTTTAACAGACTTTAAGGTAAGATATATACTGTTTATAAATACTGTATATATTTCTGAATCTAAAAATGCATTATTTCCTAAAGTTAAAGCTCAGATAATAACGTTTCTGTTGGTGGCGTAGCAATACGTATTATTACCGTGAAGCAAAAACATAACACCCAGGCTCCAAATGAGCAGTTTGGTCATGATAAAAGGTAAGTAAGAAGTTTTAGCATTTGCTCACAACTTTTTTTTTAATTAGCCATTTAATAATAATAATAAATTTATTATAAAATAACGTTATCAGATTTTGGCAAGCTATTTGAGAGGTCCTGTGTGTTTTCAGTTTTTATGGAAATGAAAATGATGTATGAAGTCATTTCACACGTCCTCTGTTTGAGTTATTAAATTATATTTATACTTTTAATAGTATAATAGTATAAATAATATATTTATACTATATTGTATTTTACTTATTGCAGTCCAAAATGACAGATTTGCTAAATAAAGCATTTTTAAATAATGCATCAAATCATTCATTTGTGGTTTTGTTGGTCACAAGCTGAAAATTTGTTAATAAATATTTAAACATGAAAAAACACATATGTTAGACAACCCTGTCTAACATATGTGTACAATTTAACTTGTTCTTAGCAAATATAATTTTTATGAGGAATAATTTATGTGGCTCAGGAGGACGAGCGTGTCGTCCACAAAACAGAGGGGTGGTAGTTCATAATCCACAAGGGTAATCCACAATATATCAAATGGTGTGATAATGATGATGTTGGCTGCTTTGTTTCTTATTGTAACTTGTTCATGCTCTTCTAGATCTAGATGAACCTGGATGGGTGTGGATGTGAGGGAGCTGTCCAGAACTCAACAGACTGAAAAACACCGTCAGGTTACCTTTGTGCTGACGGGTGGGGTAAGAGTTAACGTCATGAATATACAGTACACATCAACAGGATTCAGTCCGTCTTAATGCTGTACATGATTAAGTGTAATGTGTAATGTAAAAATACTCGTTTGCAATGAATCCTACATTCAGAATTCTAGCTGAATGTTTAAATGTTTAATGTTTAATGTTTAAAATATTAAAAGTAAAATAAAAAAATTACAGAATTTAAAACTTTTTATTTTGTTAATACTAATGCTTTAATTAGCTTTTACACTGTACAGTTCATTCCAACTAGACACAGCTTCTAGCAAAGTATCACAGGCCAAGAAGGTTGGGAACCACTCTAATAATATGCTATATTTTATAAATGTATCACTCTACTTTGTAACATGTAAGTAATATACTCATAAAAAAATACTCTGAAAGCATAAACTGTACAAAGTGAAAATAGTCCAGGAAAATACAAGACTGCCTGATGTAGAAAAAGTAGAAAAGAATCGACATAAAAGGTGATGGGGCAAAAATGTTTTCAGAAAAAAATGCAATGGTCCACTTTGGTCAATTATCAGGTTCCCACAACATTAAATTGTTAACATGCAAACATTAACATGCCTCCATACTGCTCGTGTGGTGTCATCCACGTGTCAGCAAGCCCCGAAATCCATCGTGTGGCTACGTCCGCTAGCTTAGCCACTTCCAGTGGACTTTTGGGCTTAAAACAGTGTAAATTACCTTGTTTACGACTGGTCTAAAGAATTATTTAGTGGCTAAATAATCTGCCGGTATTTGCTACAAACAACGTCCTCATTTCATTTGCTATTTGCAACCACAAGAAACATCTGAATTAAACTCTTTGACAAGTGTTGGGGGACTGTCAACGTTTGTGATGCGGTGTAAAAACCTGGTCTGTGGGGCCACAACGTGCTCACAAGCTGCCTGGAGAAAGCCGTTTGAAGTTCAAGCGTTTTCACTTTACAAAGCAGACTACCAATCTGACTCAGTGCAACTTCGTTATGAAGGACGATGGTAACACATATAAACCAGCCTATGCTTTTTGCTCAGGTAATAAATTCAGACTCATAAATTGGTCAAATTGAATATGTCAGGGATTTCCTCAACATGTCTCCTATCATTTTCACTTCAGATCTGTTTTTTTCAGTCTTATCTTTCAGGTTCTTCAGTAGTTTGCTAACATTTTTAAATCTGAAGAAGAAATCTGGAGAAGTGACCGATTTGTTTTCTATAACCCATCGAGAGAAGGATAAATTATTTCACAAAAATGTTGGGAGGTTTAAAGTGTATTTCAGATTACAGAATATATACCTTTAAATGTTATCTGCAGGCCATTGAATATATTGCATGTAACAATGCATAAATTACATATGTTGCATATAACACTATGAATGCATATGGCCTGTGCACAATACTATTAAGTAGGCCCAACTTATATTTGACCCCATTATCTTCTACAGCATTATGTCAGAGTGAAAACCAGTAAACAAGACAAAGTAAAACTCAGAACATTTCACTTTGTTGCCAAGCAATCCTCGTAAAATAAACAAAAACAACAGATTTTACTGTCACAGCAAGAAATTACAATAAATGGTGCACAGAGACGGGGAAGCTATAACTCGCAAAACATTTCCTGTTTAAAATGTCATGGACCAGACAATTTTACCAGTAAAGCCTCAGAATGAATAATACCGAAGACGAAAAATATTCCCTCTGTTCAACTCTGAGAACATAACTGTATTCTGATTACCACCTATTTAAACTGTAACTGTAAATAAATATAGGTAATCATATTTAGTTTTCTATACATAACCGTGTTACATGTATGTTATTACCCACCAACGTTCACAAAACAATACATTTCTAACTAACTTAAACTAAAAACAAGCTTATTAATCTGTCTTAGGTTAAAACGTAACTTAATTTCTTCTTGCTGTTGTTTTAGTATGACTCTTGTCTTTAATGCTTCTTCCAAATGCTTGAAGATGTGAATTGTGTAATGTAAAACTCTTAAATACAATTACATTATTCACCAGTAAATCACACAATTCATGATACATTTGTTTTGTTTTATAAAAACAACAAATGACATAAACAACTATCTAACTCTGTATCGTTGGTTCCTTTGTAGCAGGTCGTGTCAAGCCCAGATTTAGCATTTCCAGAGACTTCTGGAAATGTGGAGGTTTTCTATGAAGGCAAGTGGCTCCAAGTGTGCACGTCTGCTCTTCAAGCCAAAGTCGTACACCACACCATCTGTGCAGAGCTAGGATGTGGTCAGGCTGCAGACAGGACCAACTACTCTGGACCTAAACCAGCAGGGGGCCATGTCATTTCACTAACAGTGTTCTAAAAATGGCACAAAGTCACTAACAGTGTGAAATGTCAGCTCTGAAGTGACGGCACTCCTGCTGGACTCCAGTGCACCAGTACGTGTAACCTTTTGTTTTCTCTTCTGAATAATCCCAATCCATCAAGGGTGCACCACTCATTCTAATTTGAGTATTATAGGCTGGAGTTTGACAAAGGAATAGTATGTTGTAAAGGTTATATTCAATGGTAAGGTGGCCGAGACGTCTCACAGAAGTACATTAATAGAAAACAAGAATGCAAATGCCACAACACAAATGTAAAGGCCACACAATGGAAACACAACCACATTGGAATTGACAGATGCTGACTGAAACAAGCAGTTACTTAAAGCAGTCAGGTGAGCAGTTGTTTTAAACCCTAAAAAGAATGAAGTCAAAATGTTTGTGTGGCAATTGATGATGTCACACCATGTCTCACCACAGCCAAAGACAAACCATTGGCTTTTCAGTATCTTTTTATTCACTTAAAATAAACTCACAAGGTACAACTTAAATACAGCCGTTTCTGCTGGCCGTGTAGCTTTGCAGCTCAGTTCAGTGTCTCTCAGGGTCACCGTGTCTCCCATGTACGTCTCGTGTCTCCCTTTGTCTTCTGTGTCTCAGTCCCCCCTCTGGCAGCTCCACTGCTGCCTTTTGAATCCAGGGAGAGTTGATTGGCCAACTTGTCTCCTCTGTGCCAATCCCCTCTGCCTGGTTCACCTGGAGGTGCTCACTGATCCACCTCCACAGTTTGTTTTCTTTGTTTTTAGACGTTCCAAGCACCTTTATCGTAACACTTCAACTATCACATGGCTGATTTATCAATGACTTGATCTCAGTAAGAAACTCTGCTCCTTTCAAAGTCAACATCTGTTGTCGCTCACTTCCGTTATGCTTGTGTGCCCCTTGTTGTTGTGTTGTAGCGGTTACATTCTTGTTTCCCGTCTATGTGCTTGGTGGAGATGTCTCAGCCACTGAAGAATGGGCCATTTTTAACTGTGTTTCTTAACATCTGACAACTTCCTTGAAGGATCGGCACATTCATTGGGGAAATACTGTACTTTTATTAATATTCTTGCCAAGCAGATTGATATTAGCTTAGCTTAGCATATAGACTGGATGTGGCAGGAAACAGCAAGTCTGAACCCCTGTAAATGGTTAACAAAAACATTTCTTGATTTATCTGTATAACATTTTTTATAATTTTTTATAGTTTCGTTTTCTTACCCAACTTTAAGCCATAAAACCAAACAGCGTTCTTCTAAACATGCAGACTTATGACTCAAGGACCAATGCAAAATTGAAGGAAACTTTATTTCCTCAACAATGAAATGACAAACCTTCCTAAGGCATTGTCAACTTGGTTGACAGTCTGAGACTTAGTTGGAAAGATTTAAATTACTATGTCTTCCTGCTGATACCATCAAGTTTTGTGAGTTTTACATGTGTTGACCCATTTATTCCACATTTTATCGTAGACACCCTGGACAGGTCGCAAAGTGTATTGCAACGGTCAAATTAGAGTTGCATTCAGTGTCTTCAATTAACCTAACAGGACTGTGGGAGGAAGCCAGAGTAGCTGGAGCTCTAACTCTAACCCACACAGACACGGGGAAAACATACAAGCTACGGCCGAGCAAGGATTCAAACTCTTGCCTTGAAGCGACAATGCTAACCACTGCACCACAGTTTCACTCCTGAATCTAAAATTGAAAAATATTAATAATGTATTATAATAATTTAATAATAATTAATAACAACAACAATAATAATAGCATCTGCTGCAGCTCACAATAAGCCTCCTATCTTATATTGTTCTTCATGGGAAAACACTTTAAAAACATCAACAACAAAAAAAATCTAAACCTATTAAAGTTGAAATTGAATAATATTTGTATTATTTATTTATTTATTATTATTATTTATTTATTTAACAGAAAATGTCAAGTTCAGCATAACTGTTTCAAGTCAATTATCGATATGACTTGGATTTGCCTCCTAAATCTTTCTCCAGCATTTCAGTAAAAGCTGTGTCAGGAGCTTGTTGCAAAGGTCACAATGGCAGTATTTCAATAAGTGACAACAGGGAGCAGGTCACACTTATATCCAGTGTTGTTTGTCTCTGACTTATTGTATAATTGATGTGATATCTTTCTATATTTCACCACATGTTGTCTTTTTAAGTTATTCAGCCCCCATTTTCTCTGTCAGACAAATCCCTCTTTTGTGTTCTCTGGATTAAAACTAATGAATCTAAAAAACAGTTTTAATTGGATTCCAGGTCACCTTGGAAACAGTGCTGAATTACACTGCTGTCACAACGACATCAAGCAAAGTGTCACCAAGACGTCTTGTGTGTGTCAGACCAGCAGAGATCTACTGTAACGGTGACCAAAGCCTTTCCCACAAATTCAGACTAGTTCCAAGAATATTCATTCTGTTGTATTGGTTTGGAATGAGCTTTTTTTATTTGGTAAATTTAACATTAAATCATATGCTGCTTTAACATGGATTAGTAAAATCAAGATGAATCAATCACCATTCCCATGTGAGTAAATGCAGAAAAGGTAATGTGGCTGTGTTTGATTTTAGGATATGAGCCCAAAACACCCAAACCCCTGAAGCGTATATTAACCTGGGATTTCAACGAATCAACATTGTCAAGAAAGCTCAAGAATGTCACGAACATCCCTGGTGAGTATTTTACTCTGTCATACTTGTCTTCTGCTAGTTCTTATTGCTTCACTTACAATTCAACAGTTTATCATATGCATTGGGGGCATTTTGCCACAAGAGGTCAGTCTTTCTGCATGCCGACTAAAGTCTGACTCTTTGTAAACCTTTTAATTTAATGGTATCACAGTTTCTTTTTTTGTCTCCATGATTTATGTTTCAGCACATAGAATTTTGTGTTTTAGATTTAAATGGCGGTTTGACCCACCAATGTTCTCTTGAAAGCAGATGCAAGCACAGAATTGTAGCAACAATCTTTAAAACCTAATCAGGTTGTGCATGTTGTAACTGCTGGTGTTTGTCATGTACCAGTAAATAACTGATGGATGATGTATGAAGGGAAAATGCCGTCAAGAGAAGAAAGTGGTGACTCTGAGGAAGTCGAGGAGCAAAGGCAATAAGAAGGAGGACTTCAGTCGTGACAGTAAGTCTCAACATATATTTATTAAATAATAATAATACTGTTTTTTGACTCATTATTCAAACCTAAACCTATGTACTTATGTATACTTGACACATCATCGCTAAACTTTTTTCCCCTCAAATATTTGCACAATTCATTGACACAGTCCAATGCATTGTAATGAATACTGTATGAACATAGCTTTTTAATATCACTGCTTTATATTTTTGGATGAAGAATAATTGCTTTTGAATTCCAAAAGTTTTTTTTTATTTTCTAAATTAATTCTCATGTAAAAGTAACAACTAATTTAAAAAAATAGAATGAAAATATTTTTCATATTTTATCATGGCTTTGTTATTTGAAATGTCGTCAGTGAGGAGATACATGTGCTGGTTTTTATGCAGGATTCAGATCGGAGGCTGAAGTCATCGTGGAGACTGAGCACTTTCTCTTTTACTTAAGATGACATTTGACGAAGCGATGGAAAGTTTCGAAACAGCTCAATCACGTTGGTGGACCACACAGGGCTTTAAAGCCTACTGAAATCTAATTCAATCTGGCAATGTTAATCATGCCTAACCCTAGTGCCTCCTTTTTACTCTGATTAAATGGAAAAACTTACAAAACATTTAAATTACCAACAAGCAAGTCTTTTTTAATGCAGCAGACATTTGCTAAAATTATCAAAAGTACATTTTCAAATAAAACAAAAATGTAGTGTAAAAGAATCAAAATGTATCCCTCGATAAATAACACATTTCGATAGATGATTGTAAATCCGATGAGGTGGTTCAGTTTATGAATAAACATAAAAAGTGGATGTTTCAGACAGAAAACAAAATCTGACTGAGTACTGCTTAAAGAAATGTACTTTAAGATGACGTGACCTCTTTGACTCACATTTATATTGTACAATGTGTCGGACTGTCATCAAATCACAGGTCAGACAAATGGTAAACATTTTCATTTTTGTTTAATTGTAGCCTAATTGAGCCAGGCTATTATCGTGTGTTACTAGAGCTGAGGCTATCAGGTTTTATCCTCTACTTACCTTGAATGACGACTCTTAGACTGGAAATGGTTTAGATGTTGAGTATCAAACTGTATGTTATATATGTTGTATAGTTTGATGCACAGCACAATAAGCCGTTTTCTTCAACGCTGGTCTTCCTTCAAGGGGAAATCTGATAGTTTTCAACCTGTCCTGTGTTTATAAATGTGGGTGTATAAATGAATGGTACTTCCCAAACGTTTGGAATCGGTCCAATAGATCGCCTTCACCAGCAGCTGTGACACAGCAGCAGTGGTTACAATGTTATCTTATGGGGCAACAGTCAAAGAAATGTCCCCTAAAAGGGTTTTTGTTTTCAAATAAAAAGCCCAAATTGCTTGCCAAGCTTGTATGAGGACTTTTGCCAAGTCAACACAATAAGTTAGGCCAATAATAACTTTTCCTCCACTCTATTTGCAGCAGGTATCTCCACTCTTGGCACCTAATTTCTCTAAATGAATTGTGCAAATAAAGAATATAATGTGTGTGTCTGTGTGTGTGTAATGCAACTGTACTGTCACAATACAATAATATAAGGTATAATAACAACAACATTATTATTATTATTATTTAATAAATATATGTTGAGACTCACTGTCACGGCTGAAGTCCTCCCTCTTATTGCCTTTGCTCCTCGACTTCCATCAGTTATTTACTGGTACATGACAAACACCAGCAGTTACAACATGCACAACCTGATTAGGTTTTAAAGATTGTTGCTACAATTCTGTGCTTGCATCTGCTTTCAAGAGAACATTGGTGGGTCAAACCACCATTTAAATCTAAAACACAAAATTCTATGTGCTGAAACATAAATCCATTAATACTATTAAATTAAAAGGTTAAAAGGACTTTAGTCGGCATGCAGAAAGACTGACCTCTTGTGGCAAAATGCCCCCAATGCATATGATAAACTGTCTTGAATTGTAACTGAAGCAATAAGAACTAGCAGAAGAAAAGTATGACAGAGTAAAATACTCACCAGGGATGTTTGTGACATTCTTCAAACACAGTCACATTACCTTTTTCTGCATTTACTCACATGGGATCAATGAATGGTACTTCCCAAACGTTTGGAATCTGTCCAATAGATCGCCTTCACCAGCAGCTGTGGCACAGCAGCAGTGGTTACAATGTTATCTTATGGGGCAACTGCAACAGTCAAAGAAATGTCCCCTAAAAGAGATTTTTTTTTCAAATAAAAAGCCCAAATTGCCTGCCAAGCTTGTGTGAGGACTTTTGCCACGTCAACACAATAAATTAAGCCAATAATATTTTTTCCTCCACTCTGTCTGCAGCAGGTATCCCCACTCTTGGCACCTAATCGCTGTTGAATGGTTACTGCAGAACTGGTGTGTAACGAGGTGCAGAGATTTGACCCAAATGTTTGCATCCATGTTTAGCACCATTAAGCTATTATTTTACAGTTTCTAAATCACACAATAGTAAACAATGAACACTGCGTAGGTTGGCACGGCATTCGATTGACACAATTAAGGAATGCAGAGACACAAACTATGTCCGTCTCCATATTTATTTTATTTAATTGATTTATTATGAATTATCGGTTTTGATCTTGCTGTGCATTTGCCACAAAGAGCGCAGCAGTGCCCCCGGCTGACGAAGGGAAAAAAAACAACTCAAACCCTGCTTCTGCTCACAACATTTGTAATACAGTTTCATCTCTATGCACTTAAACATTCACTATAATCTCTCAAACATTTGGCTCCAATGTGCAAGACATGTGAGAGCAGCTGCTTGCTACAAATGTTAACATGAGTAAGAGCATCCATAAGGTACTGACAGACAAGCTAGTGCTGCTTTCAAGAGATTGACATAGCTGCTAGAGCCTCACATGTTTAGTCAGGAGTTAACCAAGGGCCGCTGAGATCCCAGAGCCAGCGATACACCCAAAGGGACTAATTTGTAAGCAGCAGCTCTCGTATGATATGAAAACATTACACTCAGCCCCGCTGTCAGAAAGCCTTGCTGATGGTTCATGATGTAGAATTAAGTCGGCTGCTCTGGGGCTGGAGCTGAAATAGATACAATGGAGACATGGGGATCTGTTTGTGAACAGATAAGGTTTTCAATCCTGTCTCTACTCTTACAACTTTGTTTTTGTATATATGAAACCTTTTCTTGTAATATTAGGATATTATCGTAAATACTCAGTAATACTCAGTCGTAGCGTATTCTCTCATGGATTATTGAGGACCGAAAAGTCTATTGTGAATTAAAATCAAACATCAGTTTTCCTCTGGTGTCTCATGGTTCTAATCTGTGGAAACACAGATTTAATGTAGAGAACAGTTTCTTCAGCTGCCTGTTGCTGCGTTTCTATGGAGGTTGGGGACAGATGAGTCATCAGCTGGGAGAAAGGCCCCAGTTGTGGTGATTTTCCATAACAGAGAGTATGGGTAGTATTATTAATAGTGCCACCGGGTGTATGGTGCCATGCAGAAAGCCTGGATATCTTGACCATGACTGTTTGTGTGTGTGTGTGTGTGTGTGTGTGTGTGTGTGTGTGTGTGTGTGTGTTTGTGTGAATGGCAGAATTGTAAACAAGGACTTTCAGAGTTGTCCCATATCCTCCAATGTAATGAGGAAAAAGCACGTTATAACTTGATGCAATAAAGCACTAAAGCTGCATAAATAGTGGATTCATTTAGATAACACCAGTACCTCAATCACTACATGACAGAGTGGGAGGTTGTGCAGTTCAACCTGGATCATGTTAAATCATATGAGCAGTTCTTCTCAAACCAGCTTCATGGGGTGGAAGTCTGGAGATTGTGGCTGCTCTTCATCATGTGACGCTTCTGTGTAGTTCTTCACTTTTAATGTTGTGAGTCATTATCTTGCTACAGGATTAAGCCCTGAGCAAAGTATCTGCCTGCCTGTAATACTTGTCTTTTTTAGAGCTGTGCTAATGCACTATTACTAAGAGTACTACTTCCTGCAGTTCAGTATTTAGTTTGTTTAGTAACAGTTTGTTGCGATGCTGCCTTTGCACTAACAGGATTTGTTTGTCAACAAAAGCAGCTGAAGAACACCTGCAGGAAATATTAACTTTAACCTCCAAGGTTGCATTTGCTGGAGGAAAGTTAACCAATGTCTTTTATGCATTTTACCTTTTTTAAACATTCTATTTAATATGCAATTTTATTAATTAATTACTAAGCAAAGTTTAGTTGCATATAATATATAAATGTACATATAGTTCATAAGAATTCACTAATAGGTTGGTACTCTAGCATTAAATATGTCAGTCAAAAGACAAAGGGAAATGATGAAGGAAAGCTTGTGATGATTAAACATCTGATTGTCATGTACAGAGTTTCTTAGATATGATACTTACAGTGTAAGTATCAGCTTGTACTTGTACTTGTACAGGAAAGCATGATCTCTCACTTCTGTGCAATGAAAAACCTGAAAAGTTAAATGTGTCTATAAGTTATTTTTAAAGGCAAGACTTCAGACATAGAAAGAAACATTTATATATCTCCTATAATGACACAACGTAGGTATGCAAAGCATTATTTTAATCTTTTAAAACACTGTTATGTGTGTAAACACCAGCACATATAGTTAGTGAGTCATATGCTGTCGCAGGCTTTGCGGTAGGATTTGCCTTGGCTGTATTAGCGTATGATGTGCAGTCAGGACCAGAAGTCAATGGAAAGATGACCCTGGTGTTGTGTAATGCCCTAAATATGCTGTAAAGCATGATGGGGGCATGCAGGGCTAGAGCTCGGGCCAAGTTGAGGTCTGCCCTCCTCAGATGCTGACACGCTGAGTACTGAAAGCACCTGTGGTGTCCCATGCACCCCAACACAAACAAAGACATCCATCATGGAGAACCAGCTGCAGCAGATTGTCAAGAGGAAAGAGGCTGAATAAGGTCAGTGAAGTGAGGCAGAGACAGAAGATAGTATAATATATCAACTCAGGAAGGTGGCTGAAAATTGCATTTTATTGATGATGACTCATTTGAATTGTGTTGTATATACATTTCAACATATATACAATCTTCTGAACAATAATACAACAATCATGTGAACTGTGTTACTGACACGGTAAGAACAAGCAATGACTCCCACTGTGCAACATAGTTTTTTACTAAACCTATTTATTTATATACATTTCGTAATTGAATATTATTGTTTTAAAATCAAACAGTTGGGTATGCTCACAAATATAACTCAAGAAAAATATGAATCTGCGAATGTTATCAGTGCAGATGTAATTTATGAGAAGTTTTCGAGTTGACCTGGCAGAAAATTCTAATTAACACAGAGGATAAATAAATCCTATATCAACATTAAAGCTGGTCAGGAAAAAATATGTAAATAAATATTCCACTGTTAAACTCTCAACAATATTATTTAGTTTGTGCAGCAACATATGTACTGACTGCATTACTACACTTATTCAGATCATTCATGTAATTGAAGAACTGCAATTGTAGATGGTCTTCGGTTGCTTTGTTAGGAGTCAACAACAAAAACAAGTATAACAAAGAGTTCTTTGCTGTTAACAAGGTGATTTCATGTCTTGCATCACATGTAAATAATTTAAATGAACCAAGTAATTTTACAAATATTTTTTTATTATATGAACAATGCAGGAGCTGAAACTGGAATATTGTCAGATGCACAGACTTGATCTCAGCTTAATACTGAAGAATAACCATTAACACAAATAAAAAGTCATGGTTTGTACATTTATTTCCTACTTACTCATATGATAAGAATACACTTCCACAAAGAGATAGAGAGGAGTGCCACTGAGGGTACCAGCTGGAATTGAATCAGGCATGTTGCAGTTGCCGTTAATATAAAGTATGTCTGAATGGTTAAGGACTCATCCCTGTGAAATCATCTTTTCTTTTTTTGGACACTTTACAGTGTGGATGCAATGTGCCTCCATTCAGGATGTGTGATAGGAAACGCGTTGCATTTAGAAACGCTGTGTAAATGTGTGCTTGAATGGGTGGTTGATAAGTCCAGGAAAGCGCTGTCTAGTTCAGTCCATTTACCATCACTGCAAATTGCATGAAATATTGGCCTTTGAGATTCAGGGCCTAGTTTTAGACTAAACCAGCTGAGATGTTCTCTACCTGGCTTTTAAAGGGAATGGGAGATGGCCCAGAACACAGCCATGATGAATTAGAAAGTACAACCCTTTTGAATCATGGACCTGGCTCAGCGATCTCTTTTCTAACTGCGGTTGAACAAGCATGAAGGGTTTTGGACATGCCCCAAAAGAAGTTGAACCATGTGCTTTATATCATGTGCTACAATCAAAAGATAGAGCCCATAGTATAGTATAATTACGAAGTTCAAGAGGATTCAATAATACGGTTTGCAAGTTACTTAGCATTAGGAGGTTCCTCCACCTTGCTATGCACAGATGTATTTCTAGAGATGCTGGCTTTTTCTTTTTCTGTTGTCTTCTGCTGCTCGTCCCCATATGCCTTCTTCAGCCAGTCCTTCTCTCCATATGCTCTCACCTCCCCAACTGTACACCTCTCTCCTGCATCCAAAGCCAGGAGCTTACCAAACATCTCCATGGCTTCTGGAGTGAACCTTTTCCACAGAGGAGGAATGTCCTCCTCGGTGATAGGTCTCTCTTCCATTCTGCACCAGTCAGCAAACTCCAGGTAGAAGTCGTCTGAGTCCATGCAGCGCTCCCAGGGGAAGTAGCCCGTAAGAATGCAGAAGATAACCACTCCAAAGGCCCAGGTGTCCAGGCTTGGCTCCACGCTCAGAGGGGGAGCAGTCACTTCTTTCTGCCCCTCCAGCATGGCCATGGTACAAAGCTCTGGGGCCATGTAGGGCAGGGTGCCTGTGATGAATCGTATCATTGTGCCTCTCTTCTGGGCCAGGCCAAAGTCTGCCAGCTTGACCTGGGTACAATGATTGTCCAGCAGAAGAATGTTTTCAGGCTTGACATCTCGGTGGACCAAGCCATGGCTGTGGATGAACTCCAAAGCACTGGCAATCTGGAGGACACAACGTTTGACTGAAGATTCTGGAATACCCACCTGAGATAAAAGCATAATAAAATATATATAAATAAATGAATAGAGGATAGAGCACTTTTTATCATTTTGCAAATGGGCCAGAATGAAAATTACCACATTAAGAGCATTAGTATGCTGACGTTACCACTCAGCTGTACCTAGCCCCATTGATCACCTTAGCACTGTCTACTATTCCGTCACACGGGCTTCTGAGCACAGAATGATGAGCACATGGATCTTTACTGCCATCTTTTCTGGGATGAAAACAAGTATCCTCACAAAAGAATAAGAACAACAAACATGGCTCCACTGTTCCCTGACAGTACATCCACTCTCCAAGCTTATTAGCATCGCCACCTTCACTCGCTAGGTGCAGAAAATTGATTATATTGACTTGATCTAGATCATAGGTTAAAACATAACATTTGTATTTCCTTAGTAAGGTTGGTGCAGAGAAACCTTTGTGACAGACTGACAGAGTCACTGACAGAGTGCTGATGGGACCTATGGGGCTACACCCGCTACCATGGCTGTCTTCTAATGGTGAGGTCACACCTGACGCGGCGCTAATTTTTCGTGGGTCAAGATTACATACAAGGTCAATGCAAAGTCGCGTCTAGACACGCAATTTTCATTCGATTAACCCGGATAAACACAAATGATTTGTTTTAAAAAATGTGTATATAATTTGTATGTTTTGCTTTGTTTGTTTAAATCTGGAGGATTAATTAGATGGACAAAAACGTAGGACAGGCCTTTACTGTATAAGCATCTGTATAAGCGCCTGCCTGTGCCTTTTCAGTCACCTTGTACATCGACTGTTGACTATGTGTATAATATTAATAATGTTTTCATGACTGAATAAAAAGATACTACTACTTGGTCTTTAAATGAGCTGTGATCAGGTGCATTGTTTGTGTATTGCTATCTTAAATCGATCGGACAATTGTTTTAATGATAGATTTAAAGGTGCATTATCAAGATAGTAGTATGCCCATATAGATATGAGCACTCAAAACGCATACACTCTGCTTGTTTTACACAGATGGTCTACTGATGTATTTCTAACTACTTAGCAAATAGACAATTTTATTAGATAAAGAGGTGGCCCCTGCGAACAGCTGATCCACAGCAACGGCAACCATTTTGTGAGACTCCCCTTTTAATTCTATGATAGCCTATGCACATGTGACAGCAAAGGAAAGGTCAAAAGCCCCCTAATGAGTCCACACTAGCTTCCTTCCAGAAGCCAAATGACTTTAGAGATTTGTTTTTTGGGGGGGCGGGGGCAGGAGGTTAATTTAATCCTTCCCAATTCCCTTTTGGTTTGAGCCCCCAAAGTCTCTTGACACACTCCTGTACAAGATCCAAGTGTACCTGGCTTTTGAAGGGAATGACAGACTCTAGTTACCCACCAAACACACCTAGGATTAACCAAATGACCAAGTACAACTTTTTTTCTGTTTTAAGCAGAAGAAGTCGATTTGAACACACCTTTCATGCACTTGCCAGTTTGTTTTAAAATAGAACCATTAGTCCTGTTATGCCAATGTTTGGCTCACCTTTGGTTGGATGACAGCAAATAGGTCCCTGCCAACGACAAGCTCCTGGGCGAAGCAGTAGTGCTCATTAGACTGGAAGGCGATGCCAAAGAGGCCCACGATGCAGGGGTGGCAGGACAGGTGTAAGGAGATGCAGTACTCTCGCAGAAAGCCCTGCAGCTTAGTCGAGGCTTTGGGCATCACTTTCAAGGCCATGGGAGTCCCTGCAGACCATCCATACTTTACTGTGGTTATTATTAGCACTGCTCATTCACACCTCCTTTGTCTAATGTCTTATTGCAGCATTAAAAATATCTATGATCACTTCTGTGATACTGCACTGATACTCGGCATTTGCTGTTTACAGTTATAATTATCTACATGGTCTGTTAAGGTCCTTCCTTCTCTCTCCTTAGCTCTTTATTTATTTCCAGCTACAACATTGTCAGATATGCATCAACTTCATATACAGCAAAAACATTATCTGCAAAGTTTCAGAGGTGTTTTGTGTGCCTGGAATGAATGTTGTGGGTTTTAACAGCTCTATGCCAATTGCATCATTACAAAACAACTTTTCTACAGTTGTTAAGTGGAAAACATCATGTTTCGATAATACGACAACCCGATTTCTGAAATATCAAATAGATATAAATAAAATGATCCAAAACTACATATTTTTACGTAATTCATTCTCTCATATAAGTATTAGATATCAAAGTGCAGTCATACCCCTAAAGCGGTGTGTCACCAGCAGCACTTTGCCGTATTTCCCTCTGCCGATCTCCTTGATGATGTTGAAGTGCTCCTGGATCTCCCGCTGACTGAGGCTCTGAGCCGTCAGCTCCATCAGTTCATCGATCAGGCTCCCGTCAGCGAGGCCCAGCTCAATCATCTCTGCCTACACATGGCCAGAACAAAGAAGTGTTTGTGAAGGTTTTTCACAAATTACAAAATAAGTAAATTATTAAAAACAGGACGAATCAATTCTTTCAAATGTCAATTTGTTTACATTCACATGAAATGGCTCCAGATCAAAGATATGTCAAGAAAAACATGAAAATTCAAGTAACTTCAAGTGTTGCCATTTGGAACAACTAAACACTTTGTATTGTTTTGTTTGAGTATAATCTGGTCCTGAGAATATGTACTATAGTATCTGATATATAAAATGACAAGAATGCAACAGTATGTCACTATTAATGTATTTAGTTACACATGAAGAGTACAGTGTATTAGACCTTTGTCTCTGCTGGGCATATCTATCAGAACTGTTATTAGAAACAAAGCATAACAAATGCTTACATTTTGAAAAACATTATTGTTTTTTTTATTTAAAAAACATTATCTTCAGCAAATTATATTATAATTTGCACAAATGCTTCTTTTCAACAATGACTACTGACTGGGCCTTGGTTTGGTTGACCTGATTTCTCATTTACAAACTGTATATGTGCAGTTGTGTAAAATACACAGTCAATTTAAAAAACAAACACTTTTAGACATGCATTTCATTTTGTATTCATTACATTATGTTATAAGTCTCTGACTTTCCTTTCTCTGTAAAGCGGCCTCGGCCTAAGTTATTTTTATAATTAAATCACTGATACATTCAAACTCATTAAACCACTGTGTTAATGGGGAGTCCAGGTGGCCTAGTAAATGAGTGAAAATCACATGAACATATTTTGTTATACTGTTACTAGTTTTATTACTTCATTAACTGTAGTGAAGTTTTATTAAATAATAGCAGTGTTGGACAATTCTTCATATTAACCATGATTCATAATTGGTTGCTTGTAGGTCTTACCTTTTTGTCTGATCCCAATACAGTCACGTGAGTCTGAAAACAGGTAAACCAAACACACACAATGAAAGAGACTCACACCACCAGGCTCACAGCTGTCAAGAGGCAGCTATATGTTGTGGGAGTGCAGGTGGAAAGTTTGTCCTTACTGTCGTTCACCTTCTCCGCTGCTGCTGCTCCTGCATGTACCAGAGCTCAGAGTGGGCCTGAGAGCTTTTCACTGCTTAGCACGAAGGTCTGCTCTCAACTGCTGCAATTCTGACAGAGCCCACTGTGACAGCTGATTACAAACTGTCTCTGCAAAGGGCGCGCACACACACACAACCACGCGCACACATACACACACACACAAACACACACACACACAGTCAGCTACACACGTTAATATGTACCAGATGTATTGTCTATGCACATGAGAAGCATCAACATAAAGTTCCACACATACAGATGTCACTGATTCTCATGTTAAAACTTTGTCGTGCTTGACACATTCACTGCTCTGTCTCCACCGTTCACACAAACACGAGTGCAGGGCGTAGGTCGACTCAGAAGTGCATCTGAGCCTCACAGCTTCCTCTCACTGAGCTCACTACTTAATGCAGCTGCACAATAATGCCCAAAATTTCATATCAGTCACACATAGTGATTTTGGAATTTTAATACACATACGACACATGGGTTTTCAATAACGCAGCTGTTTGTTGAGCTTTAGACACTGGCTTAAATGATTTAAACACTGCAGCACAAAAAGGGAAATACTTGTCACTGTAATTGAATAAATGCATTTTAACACGTCTGGTCAGTACTTCAAACAAGTTTGAGTGTTTTCATTACATGCTGCTTTACACTTTTACTTTACAACAGGTCAGAGGGTAAATTCTGCTTTACCAAATTTACATGCTGCTTTACAAACTTTTTACATATAAAACATAGGATCGAATAAATTGCTTGAATATCATACATTATCCCTGGTAAACATCAGTGCAGTGGCATCGTCATTGTGAGCATGTTAGCATGCTGTACACTGAGCTACTACAGTTTTAGTGACAAAAGAAAAATCTAAAATGTTTAAATCTTGCCTTGTTACAGCCTATGACGGAGTAACAAAGTCACTTAAAGGGGAAAAAACACCTAAAGACATAATTTTACACCCAAAAAACATAATGATAATAAATTAGTTTATTAAGAAAAAGTCATAATACAAGAGTAAATTAATAATTCAGGGAGAAACAATATTATAAGAATAAAGTCATAATTTCAAGAGAAAGATAATACATGTGGAATTTAATGAGGAAAAAAATCATAATATTAGTGTTCTGTTACGAAACGCCTTTGAATATTACGCAGATATAACCAACGATATACAGCGATTTATAGTCGGCTACTTTCATCACAAAAGATGTACTTTCATCCATGTCTGTGCATTGTTTTCTTTTTTCTTGATATTTATGATAATCTAATATTAGGTCTTTATTGTTGTATTATTATGACTTTATTCTAGTAAATTAAAGTGCCCTCTAGACTCTGTATATCATTTTCCAGCCACCATCACTTTTTCAAGACTGTCATTTGCACTGTCCCCAAAAATGCATGAGGCTGCTCTCCATATAAGACTGATTATCTAACCCAAACTGCTTTCACATTATCTGATATATGTGTGTGTGTGTGTGTGTGTGTGTGTGTGTGTGTGTGTGTGTGTGTGTGTGTGTGTGTGTGTGTGTGTGTGTGTGTTTGTGTGTTACAACCTTCCCCTTCATAGTGGGAGGCTGAAACAGTACCAGGAGCAGCCCAGTGAGATTCTTACCTTCATGGTCCTCGAAAAAAAGCCATGAATGCACTCAAGCTGTGGCACACATACAAACAAATCCCTGGGGTGTTGCCTACACCTCAGGCGGCACTAATGGAGTGTTTTTGTGTGCACCTGTGCGTGGGTAAAGTGTGTCTGTGTGTGTGTTTGTGTGTGTGTGTGTATGTGTTGGCCAGTGTTTGATTTGACAGTGCACTCCCTCAACAGCGTGACCCCTGGTAGTTATTCTGGGGGCAACGAGCGTCCAGGCAAGCAGGACCAACGCTACACAGAAACAGATACTTCGGAGAGTTGGCCTTTGCAGCACTGTGGTGGGTTAATGAGGTGTCAGTCACGACAGGTTCAGAGCTGCTCGCTTTCCCAAAAGCTACAAATGTCATTTTGTTGGAGACAACTGGTGTAAAGCTTGGATACTTACAGGTGACCCTTCCAAATCAAGGGGTTGGACATAAGGTGGGAAATATAAATTATCGTAATATCTCATTACAGTCTACTTGAGAGCAGGTTTAGCAGCTTTAGGTAGTTTGATGTATCCATTTTTTCTACCACATGGATTATAAAAGCATCTTGTTATGTTTCACTCAGGCTGCCATCAGCGATTAAAGTTATGTTGTGGCTCGTATTTTGAAGTTTGTGATCATCATGTTACGCTGTCACCACAGACATGTGCTCATGTTATGTTGGGATCTTTTACATACCAGGATGGTGCGGAATAGTGTCGGAGGCGCCAGACGGCGTCCGTATCACAACTTCCCATCCCATTACGATACCACTGCTGTCCTCATAGTCTCACAGGAGTAGAATTACAGAGCTGTTTGGACTGACAAACCAGCTCCGTGCTCTCACTGCTCCTCTGGTTAACATTTTGAGATCAATTTTACTAACATACACCGTGCAGTGTAGCTCCAGCTGTCGGTTCAGGGGTATCAGTGAAAAGATTAGTATTATTGTCCATGATTAATATCAGAGAGGCATTCAAAATATTCCTTCTTTTGACCTGCAGTGGAAATTTAACCAGGACTATCTTTTCCAAAATAAACAGGAGGGAATACTAACTACTAACACACATCGTGGAAAGGTAGCCAGAGGCCAAAACATTATCTGTTTTTCGACTGATGTAGCTGTGTAGACCTTATATTTAATCAATTATCGTGTAATGATGTCTTCAAGGATTAATGGGAAATCTGTTAATATCTCACAAATATGTATTTAGTCCTCGGATAAACTACAGCAGTGGTCAGCGACTGGATCAAAATCACCACCCCATCATTTTCATAATTTGATTATTTTTACTTGAATATATTGGACTGAGACACAGACACACAACAAAAGTGCTGATCTCCTAAATAGGAGTAAATAACTCCTCTGAAACAGCCAACATGTAAAGTTTAAAAAAAATAACACCAGTTTAGACAATCAAACACACATGAACAATAATAAAGTAAAATTGTGTAATATGAAAAAAATGTACTATAAAATCTTCACTGCAGATAAACCAGGTAGGATGAACACAAAGTTTTCTAACTTCACTCTGCACCATGTTTAGAACAATCTCTGCACACAACGTCCAGCACACAAACAATAAAAGTGACAGTATATTGTAGAACTGTTTGAGGAGGACTCACAAGGAATAATTCTGGCTCTGCACTAGAATTATGGAATTTGAGAAGAGTTACACTAAAAGAAGAAGTGAAAAATATATATATTTGTTCCTTTTATATATGCTTTATATAACCATATATAAAGGAACATAAAGTAAAGTTCATGCTTGCCACCAGTCAGGTATATGTATGAATGGTTGTGTTTTTCTCAGGTTATAGCAACAGTTCCTCAAAATGTCTGTGCTCATCCCGAGTGAATAGTTGTCTTTTAAGATGCATCCATCAAAATTTATAAAATATTTTCCTCAAAGCTAATTTACCTACTCCTCACCTATAAATCCCTCCATGCCCTGGCCTTGCAGTAACTCCAGTAACCTATGGCACTCAGATAAAGGTCTGCTCACTAAATCAGAAGGCTTTTTTTAATTGCATGGCTTTATATTGAATGAAAATATTTTTATTTAAACTATTGTATTTGTTAGTTTTTTACTGTTTTGGTATTATACTTGTGACCTCCTCTCTGTTACTTGACCCCTAATTTGGGAATCTTAACAAAACTCTTAGAAACCTCCTTTTTAACGCTCCTCTTTTGGCCACTTGTGTCATTACCCCAGATAAAATGTCTACTATTATTTTGTGTTCTCGGGTATGTATCTTATAAATCGAAGTTATTATTATTTTTAACTTGATGTAAACCTTGACAGACAGCACGTGTTTTGAGTTGTGAAGTCCTAACAAACCGCGTGTCCCACACAGCTGCTGTGAACAATAGGACAGACAGGAGGCTGGATGACATGTGACATTTTGTTTAACGCTTGAACCTTGAAATTTAGCCCTGTGTGAAGCTACATCAATATGTCATCATTTCCAAAAGTGTCTTATCAAAGAATATATCTGACAGCTGGTCTGAACACTGGCCAGGCCATTAATGAAAGGTTGTGACTTCACTCTACGTGCACAAATTGCCTGTATATGACGTGTCGGTCATTCAGCTCGTTTACAGACACTTTTTATATGCCTTAGAATGTGTGTTTAGGCACGATGTGCGAGAGTGGTTCCCCCCCCGCCACATACTGAAATATAGAGATGTTCAGACACACAGTGTGAGCAGCTGCTATGGAAGAACAGATTTTTTTAATCAGCAGTAATGATTCTGGGTAAAGACGACTTAAGCTTGACAAACTGTAGTCCAACTCTTGGTGACCGATGGGTCATCTTGTACCATGGCAGTCTCTCTCACACACACACACACACACACACACACAGAGAGAGAGAGAGAGAGAGAGAGAGAGAGAGAGAGAGAGAGAGAGAGAGAGAGAGAGAGACGTGTTGCTTTAACATTCCCAATGGCATTCTTCAGCTGCCGCTTTAAACTTCTGAGGGTTTAAGATTACCACACCCTTCAGAATGATAATTCACATAACTCTTGTTTAATTACTGTCATGATGGTGGTAATCTCTGATTGTAGGTTTAATATCACTAATTACAAATTATCAGCATTTACACTGCAGTGACACGCTGGACCTTCTGCAATGCCGCAGTGGCGGGCCAACTTCCTGAACAACTGAGATGTTGTCGGGGCCAACTTCCTGAACAATATTCAGTGTATTCGGCTCCTGAATATATACTATAGCCTATAGCGAAGGCAGTGTAGAGTTATTGTCTAACTGTTGTAGAGAGGTGTTCCTAATAAACAGACAACTGACTGTATATAAAGCTTTGTAAATGTGGACCAGACTCATGCTGAAGTTGAACCCTGTAAATCTGACTCACAGTATTTTCCTGCTGTCAGCAGGGAGAATAAAACCAACCTGTGAAAATCTCTTTAATACCAAATATAATGTAACGCACAACACATATAACATTTGTAGTTGTGTTGTGGCTTTTGCATTCATGTTTCCCGTGGGAAACATCTCAGCTACTGTAAATATCCCATCAGTTAGCAATACAACATTTAGTAGAGTAAATGTTGATGCCTTGAATATTGTAGAGAGAAACAACCCAACAATGAGCGAACACTTGAGGACAGTGGAGAGAGAATAAATCTCCCTTTTTAACAGGTTAAAACCTCAGACAGAAACAGAAGCAGACTGATGGTGGGCGACCAGCTGCCCCAACCGGTTAGGTCATATCTGTAATTGTATTTAAACATATATGATTACACACAAAAACAAATCCTCACTGCATTTTATTATATTAATAGCACATGTTAAGCTTCACAGTTCATTACAAATGTTTTACTCAAGGTTCACTTACCAGATTTCTCCTGGAGATTTACCAGCATCAACAGATTGGTTGGCATGGTTTTCACTCTGTGTGTGTGTGTGTGTGTGTGTGTGTGTGTGTGTATGTGTGTGTGGTGCAGGTATTAGTCATGTTGTGGAAACCCTCAATCTGTTTACACTATCACATTTTGGCGAGCAAATCCTCAAAACATAAATCATTCAATGTCAAGGTGTAGACATGTTTTAAGGTTAGATTAAGATTAGGTTCCGTTTCAGGTTAGGTTAAGGTTAGAGTAAGGGTTAGGCAAATAGTAACTATGGTTCAGGTGAGAGTAAGTCTACAGGAAAACAATGTAAATCAAAGAAATGTCCTTTGAAATCACAGAGAAACGACTGTGTGTGTTTGTGTGTGTGTGTGTGTGTGTGTGTGTGTGTGTGTGTGTGTGTGTGTGTGTGTGTGTGTGTGTGTGTGTGTGTGTGTGTGTGTGTGTGTGTGTGTGTGTGTGTGTGTCTCCTGGAGACACTGGAACCACCACAAAGCAGGTTTTGAGGACATTAGCAGGTGTTTATAGTAAAGGTCTTTTCAACTGTGTATGTGACCTGATTGGAGATGGACACACCCTCTCTTAACAGATTCTGATGCTGTGAACATTCATCACACATGAATGTTTCCATTTCTCAAGAAATTTACATAAACCTCCTAAGGCCCTCGCTTTAATTCATCTCTAGTTTCTTCTTTGTCTTCTTGAAGATAATTTTTTTATTCAGTTTCTTTCTTCTTCTCTGTTGAAAAAGCTAGTGAGTGCTACAATCAGTTGTGAGTTTATTGGGAAGACAGAGGCCTATAGCGAAGGCAGTGTAGAGTTATTGTCTAACTGTTGTAGAGAGGTGTTCCTAATAAACAGACAACTGACTGTATATAAAGCTTTGTAAATGTGGACCAGACTGAAGTTGAACCCTGTAAACCTGACTTGTGATGGCTCACAGTATTTTCCTGCTGTCAGCAGGGAGAATAAAACCAACCCGTGAAAATCTCTTTAATACCAAATATAATGTAACGCACACAGACTGGGTGGCTTTAGTTTTATTGTATGCACATAAAAATTGATGTCATAATAAACAGTAACGGGAGATCACTGGGCAGTGTAGGTGCCATGTACTACAGAATACCTCTGCTCGAGTGTGCATGTATAGCACTGCGATGGTCGGACGAGGGGAGGGGGGGTCAGCGGGGCTTAATATAGAAAGGGTAGTAAGTGGATGGAGTGGAGGAATGGGGTTTACAGCAGTGCAAGTGTTGACAGAGTGGGTGAAGACAGGCTGCGAAGATATGGTTTCAGACTGACATGCCACCTCCTGGCTGGAGCTCACCTCCTAACAGTGTTGTACCTCTGACCTCAAACCTGCAAGTCACTGTTTTCCACCTCATCAGCTAATTTTGAAATCAAACGAAGACGAGCATTGCTAGTGGCAAATAGAGCTGGAATTATTAGATGATTAATTAATTTGATGTAAAAAAAATCAATTTGTTATATTTGTCATGATCACATAATTGCATGTGTCATTTAATAAGTAGCAGTTATTACCAAATGTGACAAGAAACACAACAGGCTTTTAGAGGTGAAGGGCTTTATGATTTTATTTGCACTATGCACATTTTTAATTTTTAATTCTATAATTAAACACAGGGTAAATGTCTTCTCCGTGTTGATGTAGAGAGAGTCTGTTAATCTCTCGTTCATCCACTCTCATATTTACGATGGTCACGGACATGGCTGAAATGAGGAAATAGCTTGACGTCTGAATCCTCCAAACATACACAAGTAGATTAATTAACAGCATGCAGCAGCAGAATCTGTTTGTGTTCTGTGTAATTTTGATCCACAATCTGATATAAAGGGTTGATGCTGACTTTAACTAAAACTTACATAGGCTGTGTTTTTCCTGACTATACACTGAAAAAAGATTGTTTGGCCAACTTAAAAAAAACTACTCCAACAAAGTTTGTTCAATTTACTGTTGAGAAGTTACTTGAAGATTGCTAACTTTAATTAAAAAAACTTTATTATTATGTTACTTTTTGAAGTATTTTTTTAAGTTGGTCCAACAATTTTCTTATTTGAATGTGTGATTAGGGGACACATTTGTATTGATAAATTTGTTAAAATTAGACAACTAGTTTTAGGTACAGTACGGTCACAAAAGTCATGCTATGAGCCCCATATGGATTTATTATACTCTTTAGAGGTCGGTATAGTGCTGGTTTTTAGGCTATGATCACAGATGGACTGACATGACATTTGACGGAGGTCCCTAGAAGCTGGATCCTAATGACTGTGGTGCTCCTGAGTGACCGCATCTCAACATCTCACTATACCTTTAAATGCAACTTCACAGAGCTGCTAGCATGGCTGTGGACTTTTAGCGTTGCAAAAGATTGCCTGGGGCAATAATGACTCTTGCTACTTGTGATAGCAGCGCAGGTGGCTGGAGGGAGAAACATGAGGACTAGCAGGCTAAGTCCTGCTGGGTTTACAAGTAGTGTCCAGGATGCAATGGAAGTTAAGTTTTATGAGGTCTCGTGTTCCTGCCAAGGCAAATATAAAACAATGGAATGAGCAGCAACGGCCGAGAGAGTCACACCAGAGTCACGTTACATTATCAACTCTCTCTTTTCCCCTCTTCTCCCTCCTCCCTCCAACCTTTTTTCCATGTGATGAAGCCACAACAGCGGCTTCTCTCAGGCCTGCAGCAGACCCTGTGGCTGGTGTTAATTGGGATAATTGTGTGGTATGAGGGTGAGCCACCGCTATGCCTGTCCAGTTATTCTTACCATGGGGTAACAGGGTGGCACACGGATTCCGTAGAGATTTTTTACTGGGGACAGAGCGTTGGAAATGTATCCAGGCACAGCACCGAGGCTGTAATCCCCACAGGACTTTCAAGTAGCTGGATACAGTGTGTTGTGTTTTGTCAACAACCGCAGTTATAGTAGACTTGTGTCTTGGTGCAGTGGATCTCTAAGAATAGCTCGATGGTAGCTGATATTATCTTTTCAAGTTGGGTGGTAGGAGTGTGGCAATACTCCTACCACCCAACTTGGGGAGACTGGAATATAAGCAAAGGTCTCAGTGACGGCACCGCTCATAGAAGTGTCCAGTTTGACAAAGTCATCTCAGCTCAGTCCTTCCTCGAGTCCTTACTCACTTGATGTGGAGTTCTCAACAACAACAACATCTTGCACTGTCAAGGGAAAACACGTCGACCAAACCAATCGACTTGTTACATTTCCTTATTCTTTACTTAAAATGATGACTATAACTTAATAAAACCTCCTCCCACAATAGTCCATCCAATACATCCATGAGAAATATTCATGCAATCACAACTGTCCTAAATCATATTTTGAAAACCACATTTAAGGATCAAATCATTATAAATTACTTTCTAATTCCTTGTATTGAAGTTCACTACGGTATTGCCCCTCTATAACAGTCGACCATTGAGAGATTTTTTAAATGTAAAATAAAAGGTTAATTTCTGATGATTTAAGATTATTCAGCACCAATAGAAAATACAAACTTTAAAGAAAGCACTAATATTTCAATTCCTGAAAACTGGACAAAAGCCTCTCTCCTCAAACTAACTTACTCACTTGTTGATGAGCTTTCAGTCATGTCGTGTGATGTTAATCAAGATATAGAGTTTAAACTTAACATATTTTATATTGAAATATAATATATGTTATAATGATATAAATAATTTAGTAATAATATAAAATTGAAAATCTACCATTCTGTTACAACTGAGCAAACTCCAAATGCTGAAATAAGGCATCCCATTTTGAGGCCATACATTATAGTTCTAATTTAAAACCTAAATTGACAACTTCCCTTACGAGTCAGTAATCCCACTTAAATGACGGTATTGTGTTGTTTCTTTAACGGCTTTAGGTTCCAGTCCCCCTGTCACATCCTCACAGAGCAGCCGGTACACTCACTAAGTATTAATAGTACGGGCTGTGTGGTTTATGAGCTCTGGTAACAAAGTGTAAAGAGCACTGACCTATGTCATGATGACATGTTGATGCTGTCTCTTCCACCGCAGATTCTTCCCTTTACCGTATTGTTGAATGCTGCATGACACTGTTGATATAATTGTACAACAGACTCATGGAAACATACACATGTGATGATCCTGAACACAAGAAAAGTCACATTTGCTGCTGATGTATGCGAGATACAAACAGTTGTCAGTTCAGTTTGCTCCCCAGCTTCACTCGAGGTCAAGGTCAGTAACGGCACAGTGATGTAGAAAAACAAGTGAAATACTGCCATCTAGTGGTACTAAAGATGAACACATTTCCTACTATCTGCGTGCTGGCAGGCCCATATGTGTTTACATGAAAACTCCTTCCTGTTTTTTAACTCATGCAGAGAAACTGCAGATAAACATCTTCCAAGATTTGGCTGAAGATCTTGGTCGAGCAGTCAGCGGTGCTCTTCTGGCTCGGTGAGAGAAGAAACTTAATATCCAACTGGATACTTCAGACAGGATTCTTCACCTTTCTGTACACGTTACCATCTCACCTTGTGAATCTAGGTCAGCCTCAGTGTAACCTGAGCACTGACATCACCCTCAAAGACTCTTGTTTACTTTCTATTGCAACAACCAGTTTTACAAAGTAAGTACAAAACATGGTTACAGATTACAGTTATTTTAAGCTCAGGGAGATGTTTTGGGGGAAAGTTGCCTGTGAGAATACTGGGTGAATATGACCGTGTGAATGTGGCTCTATCCAGTTTGTCTCTCAGACATCACACATTGAAGCTTGTGAGACAAACCTGTGAAGTTACTCAGAATTGTCTCCATTAATTCAATTTCAAAAATGTTTCAAATAAAATGATGCATGCTATTACGTAAAGTGACAATAAAATGCAAATCAAACATGTTCCCAGTGTGGCACTGTTATACCATTCAGCACAACACATTATTCTTTGTTATTGAAAATGAAGCACATGAAGTTGATTTGTTTAATTGTATTTAAAAAAAGGATATTCGAAAATTGGAAAATGAAGTATTTTCCATTGCATTGACCAAACATAGCCAAGTTTTGTAATATAGTGTCAAAGCTGAATTAGGCCATTACAGATAAAAGAAAACAGATTTCCACTATAAATTAAACAAACAAAAAACTCACAAAAAAATGTAACAATAAATCAGATGATAATTACAAAATAATCACGACATATACAAACATGTATATAATGACAGTATTCATTATTATTTTAAATTGAGATTTCGGTTTACTACGCATGCAGTATAAAGTGACGTTGAGTAAGTGCAACCTTTGAGCATTGACTGATAATATTGGGGCTGAAGCCTGAAGCGTCCCAGCAGCAGGTTTGTAAGACCCCTGGTCCAGCATCAGAAATCTGTCCTGCTCTGTTTCCACAAGTCAGCTCCTCGGTACTGATGCTGGGCAGCAGCCACCCGTGAAAGATGCTCTGTTTGCTGGGCCAGGACTCACGCTCGGCTGGGAGACAGCAGGGGGTCGCAGGGCCTGACTGCTTACTAAAATGCTGCTTTGGGACTCTGTTTTAGAGTGTGTGTGTGTGTGTGTGTGTGTGTGTGTGTGTGTGTGTGTGTGTCTAGATGATGCCTTGACGGCTATCCCTCTGTTTCACGATCCAGAGGAGATAGCCAACAAAGCAGAGAAATTGAAGAGACAGAACCTGCTGCCCTGCCCCCATGGAGCCTCTCTGTCTCATGCACGCCCAACCACACACGTGGAGTTTTGCGTCTTGACAGCTGACTTTGACAGTCGTCAGAGTCAACTCTTCCTCCATATATGCAGATCACAGGTCATTTGCAAAGGGCACTCCACACTGTTATGTTTCCACTCAGCCCTGATCAAATTAAATGTCAAACTGTTATTATTTGAGTGTCAGATGATTTTGACACTGATATTTCATATGGAGTGTAGTGTAGTGTAGGAGCTATAGGGCTAAAGTGGAACTGCATTTGCTGCATATTGTACATGAATTTGTATTCATCTATGATAGCAATGCTGTTAATGTACAAACACAATGCCGTGTATACAGTCATATGCAAGTATGCAGTATGTGTTCTTTCTGGCCAACACGTCAGAGCATTCCCTGCTTAGTGTTTACAGAGCGGTCGAGTCTGATCTGTGGGATCCCGAGGGCATCGTCACAGTGTCGGCTCTGTGAACAGGCCCAGAGGGAGGTGAGGCTCAGACTGACAGCTTAACAGAGAGAAACACAGCGAGCACTGTCACAATCACCGCATGTCGGGTCTCCACCTCTACCAGGGCTTAATGTCTGAGAGCGTGCAGGCGGGTCAGGGTGAGCGGTCACGCTGACACTGGAGAGGTCTGTTTTTGTGTGTAGATGTTGTGCATGTTTATTTGTTAACCTTAAAAAACAAGAAGAGGGATGTTTTGAAAGTGAAATACCACTGGGGTTGACTTCTGCAGAAAGAGGAACTGCGGCTGTGTGGAGTTACTGGAAGAGGTGTTTCCCTTTCCCACCTCTAACTTCCTCATTTCGTTTTTTTTGTCGTTACCATTTCACTTTTCATGTAATTGTGTGTGTGTTTTTGAGGAAAGGTCACGGCCCATGTGAGAATTCAACTGCTTTTTTTATCGAGTGGAGTGTAAGCTGAGAGAAAAATAGGTAAATTTGTCTATGAAGGCAGAAACACATTAAAATGGCCCAATAAAACCCACCACTGTGTCTATATACTGTGTCTATATACTGTCTATTATGTATATGCTTCGTACATTCCACTTTGTATTATCAATCATTTCTTGCAGAAGCAAATAGTATCGGAATAGTGCATTTCAGAAAAAACTATCTTGTGTATTTAAATAAGTTCAGGTTCAGTGTGATCCACGGATTCTTAAAACAAATTATAAATAACATCTTTGTGTACAGGTCAGTTTAGATTGTTATTCTGCTGAAACAGAGTATCAATATGTGCACGTATATGCAGACATAAAGCAGATGTGTAAATACAGTGCTGCAGAGGGTTTATTCATCTATTTTTACAATTATTATTATTATTATCATGCAAAGTACACAGGTATGTGCAGTACAACTCATAAATAAATGTACATTTTGTAATGTAAGACAAAGCTATGGCTTCAGCCTATATCTTACTCATACGTCATTGCTATAACTTTGTTAATGTTCCTCAGCTCCTGAGAATATGACACATCAGAGCAGCTCGATCGGAGCGGCAGAGATATCACACGAGAGCAGTTTGATTTGAACTTGATCTCAGAGATCAGTCAAACATAACAAGCACTTGTTATTGGAACAACTTCCAACAGAGTATTCATTGTTGCATTTGTCGTACTATAGCAAAAGTATAGATGTTTTTCACCTTTTTCTTTTATGGGTTCTCTGTTATAATAAGGTATTGAAATCGGTTTCATAGTTATCATGGTGTAATATTAAGACAAAGTCCTGAAGTGTACAATGTGCATTCAACTTTAAATACACAGAGAAGGTGTTTTTTTTTTCATGTGGTTGGTGTAATATTTACACCAGAAGAGGGCGCTCCAACGTAAGTAAAGTGCAGTTCTTCGACAGTTCACCATCACCTCAGTTCCACATAAAACATATTTCTGCAGAATAAACCTCCTCCACTGCACTTTGTTCATTATATGTATGAATACATTGAACAAAGCGTTGGATTTGAAGCTGTGGTGGCAGCAGAAGAGAAAACACACATCCTTATCTCTTCCATCCAGAGAGCAATGTGGTCACTGCTGTATCTCTTCTCACTATCGTCAAGAGGCTCCTTCCTTCCTCCTGTGACTGAAAAAAGTGCCTGGTTTCCAAGAATTCATTCACAGCTTTCTTGAAGCAGTCTGGCAGCCTCCCACACTGTCTTCTACACAAATAGGGAACAGTGACTATTCAGTGTTTGTTGGTTTAAACCTGTTTACCGTCCATACTGCACTTACACTGTCCCTTTGCATTCTGAATGAGGACGTGGTTCCCTCTTGCCATGTGTGTCAGTATATGGCAGAGTGACATGTAAGTGCATCTCATCTCATACTGAATGTATTCGACTGATTTGATCCGAACTTAGTTTTTGTTAGGAGAGGGTATGCATCTGTGAAATCCAGTATAATGTGGTGTACATTAACCTGCTAGTTGATTTATTTACAGTAGTGTCCTGCTCTCAAGAACCACCATGACTTCATATACAAATCTTAAACACACTGGCAAAGCAGAATCTCGGCCAGGAGATGTATCAGTCAGAAACCAGACAACACAGTCTGTTTAAACTGCTCTGAAGTTCGTTGAATCTAATAGATTATGAGCGTCATTTTACAATATTTTCATGATGTACCCAGTTCTACAGGATCTGCTGGACAAAAGCCTTTAGAGGGGGACATCTTTGTCATCCATTAAAAAGTGTTTAGGCTCAGATAATGCTGAACAACCTCATTAGCACTGCTGGGTGTCCATCTGTGTGTCTGTGAGAGTCCTTTGTGTTGTGAACTGCTGCGCAATATCTGACCTCTGTGATGTCGGCCGCAGATCGCCAAAAACTGTTAAACTGGGTTGCTCCCCTCCGATGCCAGGCTGCAGCAGGTTTCCTTGGTAACAGAGGAGTGTTGGCTGGCAGCCAGGCCCTGCAGTGTGGAGTCCCACCGCATCGATGCCAACCTAAATATATACGCCCATCTCTCTCTCCTCCTCTCACACACACAGACTCGCTCCACTGCAGAGGAAGACACTTCATCGTACATAAACGCACGCATGCCCACATATGGGCATACAGTCACGGCAGGAGAAGGTGAAATAAACACACATACACATACAATACATAGAAACAATCAGAGTCACTACAAACTTTCATGATCGCTGCAGGGAAATTGTGTTTTCTTCAGACATGACAGTAAACAGCATGTTGCATCCATCCTCCTTGAAACTCTGTCGATTTAGTGCCAAAGTCGAACAATCCCACCCTGATGTACCCACACCTAACCTCCAGTCATGTTGAGTGAAGCCGTTCTTTAGCCTGATGAATGGGGAATAATGAGCTACTACACTAGCAGAGCAGCAGCACTGCTGTGTGTCGTGACACAGAGAGAGAGAGAATATGTGTGTGTATGTCTGAGTGTGTGTGGCCATGTGTAAATTCTAATTAGTCACATCTGTGGGGCGGGTGATATCTACTGTACAGGTACAGTTGTTTGTCGGTGCAGGCATATGTGAGTGTGTGTGTGTGTGTGTGTGTGCGGTGCGTGTGCGTGTAGGTGTGTGTGTGTGTGTGTGTGTGTGTGTGTGTGTGTGTGTGTGTGCGTGTGCTGTGTGTGTGTGTGTGTGTGTCTGTGTGCTGACGATGTTAAAGGAGTTGTCTCAGAGCTTGACGTCACACTGTCATAATAAATCTGCAGCAGCTTCTCCACACGTGTCTTATCACAGTAAATCTACACCACATGATATGCTGCTAAATCATTGCCTCCTTACAGTAAATACTAATGCCTATGTCACAGAGCTCTGTGTTATCTCTGGGTTCCAACCCCTCCACTAAATGTTATACAATGTGCAAGCAAGCCGAGCCAAAAGCCTGGAAATACCACTGGCAAAGTTCAAGGTTACAAAGTTAATGTCACACAGAAGAATAATAATACCTGAATAGAACCTGAATACAGTTAAAATAATCTACCTGTTTCTTCTGAGACTTGAGACCTGTTCTTGTTCTGTTGAGTATCACATCCTCCATGAGTCAAAAGAGGAATTGTGTGGGACATGCAGAGGAAAATCAATCAATCCATTTTTATCAAGTGTCAATGAAGGGGTCTCAGACCCCCCCCAGACCCCCAGTATTTTGCACCCAGCTTTTAGGTCCAGACAACATATTGGCTTATCTCTATTAACAACTATCTGCATACTCAATTCAATTTATTTAATTTGTATGGCGCCAAATCATAACATACATCACTGCACTTTACATAGTAAGGTCGAGGCCTTATAATATTATTGAGAAACCCAACAGTTCCCACAATGAGCGACTCTAGACAGAAAGAAAACCCCTTTTAACAGGAAGAAACTTTTAAGACCAGACTCAATGTGGACGGACATCTGCCTCAACCCGTCGGCGTTGCTCACATGAATGCAGATAAATTAAAAAGCTGGTAGTCGATGCATTTTGGTCGATGTGTTCTGCCTCTTTAGCTCTCCACATGCATTGTTTACCTGTAGGTGACCGAAGCCTGCTCAAATGGGATTGGTCAAACTGGAAACAGAAACAAGAAGGCTTCTGGTCCCAAAACCTGGTCCCTCACCTCATTCTGAATATTCACATGAAGAATCTGTTCATAGAGATTAGGTGACCACTAGCTTATGGCAGCTAGTATTAGCTAATGGTTAATAGATTGTTGTGTAAGTAAAGGGTCGGTTTCCTTACCTGATTCCTTCTTCATTTTCTTCTGCTGTCATGTTGAAGAAGACAGTCAATAGTTCCAGGAACGTTAGCCTTTCTTTTCAACGCTGCAGCTCTTGGCCAGTAAAGGAATCAAGTTTGATGCTGAACTATCAACATTTCCACTAGATTGGTAAATAAAAAGCTGTTAATGCCAACCATGGCAAAGTATCGTGGATAGCAAGCACACATACTGTATGCTCTAATTTACAATAGTCAGTTTGAATGAAGAGTCATATTAAAAAATAACCTAAAACTTGTCTTTAATTTCTGGAAACAAACACGCTGTGATGTTAGTAGCTTTTTGGAAACGCTATCTTTTCACAGAAATGCTTTGTCTTTCTGAGCTGCTTGAAGTTTACCTCCTGTGGTCATCCTCCGAGAGGAGGAGGGGTTGCTTTGGAAAGAGGAAGGAGGGGGCATTCAAGAATTCGAGATAAAGACGGCCACATGGCCAAACTCTCGTGCATAATGAGGCGCCTGGTTCCATGTCAAACTTAGGCACATGTTGGTGTCCACAGAACAGAGGTCTCAGAGGGGCCTCAGCTCAGCAACTAACTCATGCTTGTGTGTTTTTGTGGAGGTGGTGGTTAGAGGCTATTTGCAACTGCGGTTTTTGACATGTGTGTAACTATACACGAATGCATATAAATATATATAATATACAACAAAAAATATGAAGTTAGACTGGAGCTCTAGCTTATGAGCCACAACCTTTGAAAATGCCTCAATGGAAAAGTCAGTTCATTCCAATGGAAATGTCTCAGTTGGTGGCAGCTTATTAGCTGTGTTGTGTTTTGCAAAGTCATGAACTTCTATCTAACCCCCACAGGTATATTTTTTCGACATATTAGACTGAATGGTAGAAATCCATCTTCTGAGTAACCTGTGAACTTATTGTCCTGTTAGCAACCAAGCTAACAAGGTTGCTAATTGGTGAGTATTGTAACGTTTTTTGCATTGAGTTCTTTAATACATAGGAGTGAACAGCCCAGTGCAAAGAAAGCGGAAAGATTGGTCTGAGTTTTTTTCCAAAGACACAATAATGAATTTTGCTCTGCGTCACTGGTGTGTCTGAGCGTTAGCTGCACTGAGCAGCATTACTTTACATTTTAGCATTTCTTCATGCATTATTTCCCAATTTCTATTGTATATAAGCAGCTTCACATCACCTCGGCACGATTAAAGCAATGTTGAAAAAATCATTTGATGGCCTCGCTTTTTTATGGCCTTAAATTTGAGACGCCACTCCAATGGAGAGACAAAGGTCCGTGCTCTACAAGACACCCCATAACCTTAATGGTCCTCATCACATGCCTTCAAATTCACTTTGACCCCAATTCCATCATGCCCTTCCAGTTCTCTTTGGGAGCCCTGCGTCAGCAGTAATGGGATGTGACGGATGTTTGAGGGCAGTGCTGTGGGAGAAGAGGAGCTGGTGTGGTCCTGTGTCTGTACAGGCCATGGGAAGGGGAAGAGATGGGGTCCAGCCTACAAGCCTCCCTCCTCTCTCTCTCTCTCTCTTTCCTCTCTCTTTCCTCTCTCTCTCTCTCTCTCTCTCTCTCTCTCTCTCTCTCTCTCTCTCTCTGTCTCACACACACACACACACACACACACACACACACACACACACACACACACACACACACACACACACACACACACACACACACACCTTCCAAGGATTTTTGTACACCCTCCTTCTCCTCACTTTCCCAAGCTTTGTTCTATCTCCTACTTCTTGCAATCTCACCCATAATCTCGTCTTGTCCTCCCTCCTCCTCTTGACCTACCCTTGTATTTGCAATGGTTTCTACTGATGGGATCTGCCAGAGTCCGAGCCGTGGAATGTTGCCTGGCAGCCTCCTCCTCCTCTGGCATTCCCATGCTGGGTCATTGTGGGTGGGATTGAACGAGCGGGGGTCACAGCCAAGGAAGTGAACTAGGAAGTTTTCACAAGAGTTTAGCTTCTTCTACGTGCGGCCAAGACCCTGTAGAACCCTCATTCACTGCAGCCCTCCTCTGCTTGTCCCCTGCAGGCCTCCAGGATTCATTTGAGCAAATTAACATGTATGCTAATTGTTGCCACACTTTGTTGCTAAGTCTAAAGCCAGTATTAAGGGTTTAGTTTAAATAATAATAATAACAGATGAAACTCGCAAATAAAAGAATGGACAGATTTACCATTGATAGGCAACTATTTTACTAAGTTACAATGTATCTGTTGTTAGTTGAAAGTAAAAAATATTCTGCGGTATGAATGTTATGTATTATTAAAATTAACCAGCATGCTAACATTAGCCTATGCTTGAGTTTAGGATGTGTTAACATTCAAATATCCTTTGTGGAGCCATTTTTAAAAATAAGTTATTATGAATGATTATCCATGTGCACAAACCTTCCCCAATAGATATTAAGAAATGTATATTTTTGATTTTGTTTTGTTGCTTGGGAACAACTTTTAGCTAGCTAGTTTGTGGACATGAAGTTTTCCTCAATTTGAAGTTAATTATCATGACTAAATTTTTCCAGTTCCATCAGAAAGAATAGTTTTTTTTCTTGTCCTGTATATTTCAAAGAAACCCTGGCTTCATGTGGCGGTCACATTCCTTTTTGGTTTAATGTGGGAGGACGAAGCCATATCTTACATGAGGTGGGGGCATATACACACACACACACACACACACACACACACACACACACACACACACACACACACACGGGGAGAGTGAGCATTGGTTTCGTGGCTCCAGAGGCCAGCTTCTCTGAAAAGATCTGTGTGTGGCGGTCGCGGTGATTCTGGGGCCTTTCTCCTCCGGATCCTTTGTGTCTCATCCAAGGATAGCAAGTTCACAGAGGCACAAAGAGACTGGAACAGGAGGGAAAGTGAGGGTGGACAGTTTTTTTTCACCCTTTCTCCTCAACGCTTCTTTCTTTTTTGACTTCAAAGGCTACTCTCTGGTAGTTGAATGGCCATCATGATTCACGTTCAGGCAATTAAAAAAAAAAAGGCTTGTGGTTTTTTGTCATGCACACTCTGCTTTGTTAGCAATGATGAGGAGATAAAAAAATGATGCAGACTGATATGCTACAGTGATACAACATGATTTGACAGAACTGCAGCGACTGTGGCTTTATGCTGAGTGAAACTATACAGTGTCTGTGAGGCAGCGGTTCATTTTAGGTAAGAGGGCGGCACACATGAGTTCATATCGACCATAATCTTGTTGTTCTTGGAAACATGAAGCATTTGTACATTAAAATCATCCAATCCACTTCTCTGTTCTTCCCTTCTTGCTATCCAGTTACATAGAAAATAAATAACTACTTCCTACTATGGGGAAAAAAACTCCACTAAAATACACACACCATCTGCTAATGCTCCATTTAGCTTTCCAAGAAAGCAGGCCATCTTGGAATAGAAACGCCAAGCGGATGGATCTGTGTTTACATTATTGTCTGGCTGAGTGGTGTCTCTTATCAAAAAATGCTCCCATTAGTGCGAGTCAGTTTCATATCCTCACGTGCACATTTATGGATACACTCTTATCTAAATGTGCACCAACACACACACACACACACACATGCGAGGAAGAAAATGCATGCAACCAAATTGACAGTTTCATGTTTCAAAGTGCTTGCACACACACACACACACACACACACACACACACACATACACGTATAGACACAAACACACTCACTCACCACAACATTGCCCGTGTGGTGTTTAAGGACCATTTTGTCCTGCACTTGTTGCTAATGAGTGGTTGGGAGATGGGAAGCATTTCCTCCCTGGCTTTTTGTTTCCACAGTGGCCATTAAGGCCCTCATCAATCATTGGATCACAGGCTGAAACCCTCCACTGTCGCTGATGGCTGGCATTGGATCCAAAGCACCCCTCTTTCCTGGAGCTGTGAGGATTAAGAGTCTATTTTGTTCATGGCCATTTGACGAATGTGTTGAGTGCCCAAATTCCACCTTTTGTGTCCATTTATTTTGTGCACTTTGAAGGGTCAGTGATGTCATTTCTATCACTTATAATCTGATGTCAGTTGTAAATTCAGTTACCATCTATTGGCCTGTTGGTTCTCTACTGCTCTCTACACCTTCAAAGAGCCAAATCCAAGTGGAAAGGCAACAGTCTGCTTTGCTGATGGAATTGTGGGGAGCCAGTTCTGACCATCCTGATTGATCCAATTACAAGTGGTGAGCAAGAACAGGTCTGAATCCACCCAATGCGTCCTGAATGCATCCTGAGATCTGATCTCCCAAACTTCTTTCACAAGTGATCTGGGACACATGTGACCACATTCTTTTGGTGTGAATGCAAATGTGTCCTGGGTCACATATGAAGGACCTACTAGTCTCTGACCCGCTACAGTTTAAACATATTTTTACTCTTAGTGTCCATATGTTGATTTGTTTGTAGTCACCACAATGTCAACACTGGTCACCACATAATTATTGATACTTTTCTTAACTTGGTAAAATCTTTCTCCATAGCTGTGCACATTCATTCATTCATTCAGTACCTCCGGACTCTGCTGGCTCTCTTTCTTTCACTCTATCTCTCTGTCGTTCGCACACACACACACACACACACACACACACACACACACACACACACACACACACACACACACACACACACACACACACACACACACACGCACGCACACACACACATAAACGTCAATATTAGGACAGAGCTTCCTCATTCTGAATAATTCCTGTTGTTCCCTCTTCAGCTGATGACAATAGGCTCTTGTTTTAACTCACTGGCATCTCACAATTTCCCCTCATACATCAGCTGGTGCACTGCAACATACATTTCAAACTGCTCTCAAGACAAAGTGACTGATGGCACCTGCAGATTCAGCCGACACTAAAGCTACTTTTAGACAAGCACTGAATTCCAGATAATGGAGTTCCAGATAAGGGCTGTGTGTTACAAAACAAATGTCTGAGTCACTGGCTGAGGACATTCTCTGGAGTTTCTACTGCCAGCCTGCAAGAAAACAACTCTGGACAATGTCTGAGTGAGCCCATGTGAGAACACTGCGGAATATCTGGAGGATTTGAGCGGATGGGCACAAAAATTCTTTAACATGCAACTGATGCGAAAGTGAAAACAAAGAGTTGTCAACGTGGAAAGAAGATGAGACTGGAGAACTGCTGGTGATAAGAGCTGATGCCAGTGCTGATGAGAATCTTCTGCAGTGTTCTTCATATGTGAAAGGCAAACTCTGCTACTATGTGTCGCAAAGAGTCCTGACCAACACAATATGTTACACAATGTATTACAAAGATGACAGCTTTACCTTGAACTTTGTCTTTTTCCATTTACAGTTTAGGTTCACATAATTCTGTAAAACACCATTCGTACAACAGCCTGCAGACAACTCTCCATATTTTAAAATTAGAATATTAACTTTCATCATCTGTCAGCTAATTTCCTGACAGTGCTCATTCACTGTCAAAACTGCAAGTAACAATGAACTCATAGTTGAGTTAAAATTGAGAAATTATCCCACTTTTGAAAAAAAAGTTTCTTTTTTATGTTTAGCTCAAATTAATTCAAGCCAAACCTCCTAAAAATGTATGACCTCTGTGCTTATGGAGATTTTATTATGATATTATTATTATTTGACTGTGCAACTATCAGCCACAGATCAGTCGAAAAAAAATATCAATCAAACCTCGTAACCTTTTATATTTTTCCCCCTCTGTTGTGCCCTTCTTCACTTTCCCTCATCTCTTCTCTCTCACTTCTCTCTTCTTATCTCAGTCTCTCTGTCACCCTGCATCTCTCCATCTGTCAGTGTCGCTCCCTCTCATCTCTCCCCATGTCCCCCAAAGCCCACCCTTCTCTGCATCACAGGATTCCCGCCACTTCAGTCTGCAATCTTGTTTCATGGCAACTGCTTTTCAATAAGGGGCTCTCATGGTGGCGTCGGGGGGAGGAGGAGGTGAAGAAGGCAGGCGGGGTCGGAGCTGGGGTTCAGGGGAGGAGCTGCTTCTTGAGAATAGACAATATCTGCACCCCATGAGCACTGAATGCTCTAAAAGGTACACGTGAAGATTGGAGCAGTCATGTTCACAATGTCCATGTTCACTCAGGACAGGGTTTGGTGGCTTCTCAGTGCGTGTGAACAAGAAAAGCACAAAGATTGTCAAGTCGTTTGTGAGGTTGGGCCAGTGAGCTTGCCAAACCCACGTCAAGGGATTCTGTGTTTTGCATAAAGCTCAGACTCGTTCTCACAGGTTTATAACGCTGCAGGTGGGAAACGGCTTCCGTTGTGATTCATTCTGTGTGGTGTGAAATGCATTCCGCAGAAAAGTACACGGACAAGATGGTTTCACACTTGACTGCACCAGATGGGATCCCTGACATATTATTCAGGGGGATATACGACTCACACATGAGCCTGATTAAAGGTTAATAAAGGTTATTGATACTAAATGATACTGAGTGGCTTTGATAGCGAGGACAGAGCTCTTCTGTATGAGGGGAATCAAAGTAATTGATTATTTACATTAGCCTCCTCTTCAGTGGGAAGATCAGTATAAAAAACCCCATGATTACCTGACATCCAATGGAACACAAATGAAGACGAGCATCCACTTTATAAATCATTGATTATTTGACAGCTAAATGGGGCTTTTATAGCTTCATCCCGCTGCATTTTTACAAGTCCCAGCCTGTGTGTGTTACTGCTGGACCAGCCCACTGCAACCTATGACCCTCTGCAAGAAGGCATGTTACGAGCTTTCACCCCTAATGCATGCCACCCCCTAGGATTTCTCGTAATGTTTGAATTATACATATTCTATGCACATTTCTGTGCTTTTGTGTTTAAGTTGTGTGTGGCGTGCAGTGACCTCCCCCCATACCATTTTGTTATTGTAATCATAGTAATAGTACTTTTGTGCTGCTTGTTTTTCCTGAGCTGACATTATTTTTCACCTCTGCTGTGTCCGTTCTAAACCTGCCTGTTTGTAATGATCGGTTCTATTGTTTGTGTGCAGAGCTTTTTATAAACAGTGTAAGGTGGAAAAGTGAAGTTAGAAAACTTTGTGTTCATCCTACCTAGTTTATCTGCAAAGAAGATTTTATAGTCAGTGTTTATATAAAATGAAACAGATTTTGCTTTATTGCTGTTCATGTGTGTGGTTTATATATAAGTTTGAATGATTCAATGATCTTGGATAATTTTGTCAAAGGGCTTTTAAATCAACAGACTCAAGTTCACAACTTTTCAAAACAAAAGCTCTGTAATTCAGTTGAATATAAAGCATTGCACCACATATTGAATATTGTGCTTTTACTTTGAAGACAAATTGCTGAAGAGGAAGTGATTCTGTGAATGTTGCTGCCATGATGAAGATAAGTTAGTGTGATATGCGTTCGACAGAAAGACATTTGTGGTGGGTATATGCACCTTGCTGCCATCTACCTGTCTTAATCTTTCTGGACTCCAACGTGGCTCAACAAATATTTGGATTATTCCTTTAAACTGAGAAGAAACATATCAAATGTGCAGTATCTCACCATCTATCAAGAAAATAACACCTCTATGAAGAGAAAACAAATATCTCAGGATGAAAAAGCGGTGTCATACACGAGGAAGACACTGACGAAGATGTCAAGAGAGTTTGTGGTGATTAGAGCTGACGACGGTGTCGGGGTGCTATAAACAAAATCACGTGATCTGTGCAGCGGAGTTAATACGTCACTTCCTGCTGATCCACCTCTCGCCTGAATATGCGGAGGATTTGATGATGTTGTGAAAGCATCTGTACAGAAAACCTCCCGCTGCCTTGTGCATGTGTGAAAGGTAGACTGCGGATTAACTCCATAGCCAAATCTCCGGATTTTACCCATAGGTCATGTCTGAAAACGGCTTAAGATAGAAGTACAAGAATGTGTGTGTGTGTGTGTGTGTGTGTGTGTGTGTGTGTGTGTGTGTGTGTGTGTGTGTGTGTGTGTGTGTGTGTGTGTGTGTGTGTGTGTGTGTGTGTGTGTGTGTGTGTTCTGTGATGCTGCCACCCATGGTCAGCAGCAGCAGAGTTGAGGATGTGAGCAGAAAAAGGGTCTCTGCTGTTGGGTGTGACAGATCACTCAACTGACCACATTAACTCGTAACAATGTGCTTGACCCAGACGGGAGGCCTGTTTGCCGTTGCGTTGTAGTTAGTGAAATAAATCAAACCTTTAGAGGAGCATGCTGACAGAGGGACTGGTTGCAGAACAATCAGTTTCAGGGTCAATGGGGTGAAAGGGACAAGGTCACAGGCTGAGCCCTAAAAAGATGTGAGGGGAAAGTGAGAAAACGATAGAGGGGAGAAAGCTGGGGTTTTGCCTCTGGGGATCTTCGGGAAGTAGGAGAGCAAATGGAGAAGGGGGAGAGATGGAAACGCACAAGAAGAAGTGAGAAAAGAAAAGATGCAATTTAACCCTGGCGCCCAGCCTTAAAGGTAGAGAGGAAAGAACAGAGACTGGAAGCACAGCAGGGAGGGCGAGGGGGAGATGACCCGGGGGTCCATGTCTCTTTAGAGGGTACTTAACACAAGAAAACTCCTCGTGTTAAGAAATAGAGAATGGCCAGTAAATCTGTTTTCTGTCAAATTAGCAGTAAATCTTTACTGCAGGTTATGTACGACCAAAGGTAGTGCTGAGATAAAAGCAAAACAGGTTTTTCTTTTCTTTCTTTATAGTACCTTACTTACTGCACTGATGAATGTGTGCTGTATATTATAGGGGTCTTCTGAAATGGACCCAGCAGTTAGATGGTATTAAAATAATAAAATAGAGCCATGGTTTAAAAAGACTTCTTACTGCATCACGTGGTCGGATGTGATATTAAGTCTGCTCTGATCATCTATAAGACATGGCACATAGACCAGGGCAATAGAAGAGAATCGTACCCATTGCAATCAAACTGAAAATAGTTCGGTTCTGTTCAGGTCCCTGGTCCAGTCTGGGTTTCTGATCTGGGAACCAACTGGATGTTGTGAATTTTTACTCAGAATTTCAAAGACTTTTGCAAAATCTGCAATGATTTGGTTGCAATCAAATTCTCAGTGTGAAAGCGCATCAGACTGTTCAGTACTCACAGGGTTGTTTCTAAACTTGCACCCTTTCCCCTCTGGGAACACGGATAATGCTGTTTTCTTTGGCAACGCAAAACTAACAAGCTGTGCTGAACAGCAATGTAAAACCATCTGAGAAGCACTATTACGAGGCATTTTGGATTCCACACCAAATATGTAAAAACCATGGCAAAGGTAAGGCTGCTTGATTGGGCTGTCACTTTATTTGAAAGTCAAATGTTGCACTGCCATTTTTTTTACAGTAGCCCAAAATTTACAAACCAAACACTGGTTCTAGAGAGGGCCTTTTTCATTTCTTGTTACACCATAGATTCTCTTATGGGCCTGCAATGTGAAACTTCACCACTAGGTGACACTAAATCGTACATGCTGGTCCTTTAATCTGTGCGACAGCAGGCAGCATCTCAAACAATTTCAAGGGTTTATAATCCTGCTTTCCTCCAGATTCAGGCAATGATTTACAGATTATTTATCATCCTCTTTGTGCAAAATAATTCACACATTCATATTTAAAATGGTACATTTCTAAGAAGCAGCCCCAGGAGAAAGCAACCCCCCCCTCCCCACCCCCTCGCTCGCACAATAAATCCAATTACAGCATCTCAACTGATCAAAGATAACATTTTAAAATCTGCAAATGATTAATTTCTGGTTGCCTGCCTCATTGACTTTTTCATGCATGAATTTATGACTTTGTAATCGGGCTGGAATCCACACGGCTAAGTATTAATGTGTGTACATTCAGAATGGAAATCTGCTGGATAGGACTAAACACACGTGCTTGTGTTTCTCTTGCCTGAGTGGCATGCTAATGATGATGTTGTAGCACCATGGATTTTCACGCTGCTGCCCATCTCAGATCTGCTCTCCACCATGTAGCTCTCTGATAGTTAATCCCCATGTGGTAATGAGCTGGGGGAACGAGTAATGAAATGCACTGTGTGCTTTCTATATATATATATATATGCATATGTCCACATCTATTCACTTCAATGGTTGGATAGAAGAGGGGGAATTAGTAGGGCGCGGTAAGGGGCGGAGAGAGGGGGTGTGCACGTCAGGGTGTGGCTGAACTGACGAGGAGGATGAAGAATCAGCATGTCTTTGTACCGATCCGAGCTTATGGTGTGAGCTGTACAAAAATCACATAAGAACAACCTACACAGCACAAACAATGACTGACATGTAAACACATACACACACGAGTGTACACTTTTGCACTGTGACCTTCCACCCTTTGCTGGTAGTATGCAGCTGATGGTTGGCTGCCTTGTTAACCCTGCGGTGGTTAGTCATTCAGCCCCCAAAGGACGCTGCTGCTGACCAGGCAAGACACACACACACACGCATGCATGTAACTACCCAGCCATTCGCACTCTAGGAATATACCCCCACGATATGTGCCAGTGTGAACAATCTTCTCACTCCCCCCACATGGCCCCTAAAAGGCTCACATCAAGCCCCCCTCCGGCCCCTCCTTAAAACGCCCCCGTTGAACCCATGAGTGTGTGTGCAAGGCCCGCCTTCTCAATGATGGTAACAATGTCTGTGGATCAGCCGAGGGCCTTGCTGGGGGGCTTGAGGTGGGGGCTGTGGGGTGTGTGTGTGTGTGTGTGTGTGTGTGTGTGTGTGTGTGTGTGTGTGTGTGTGTGAGAGAGAGAGAGAGAGAGAGAGAGAGAGAGAGAGAGAGAGAGAGAGAGAGAGAGAGAGAGAGAGAGACAAAGAAAGAAACCATCATCTACTAAATGTTTGATGAAAATAAATTATAAATTATAACTGTTTGTTACATGCTTCCCAAATTCAAACATCAATAGCCCAGAAATATTCAACTATTATACAATTATTAAACTATGAAATATGTCTTTTATTTTTAATAATGATTCCATGATAATAACTATTATAGGGTCATTGTTAGAAATGGGGGCTCTTGGGAGAGGTGAGTCTTCAAGAGGTTCTTGAAGAAAGAAAGGGACTCCCCTGCTCTGGTATCATTTAAAGGGGACATAGCATGCCCATTTTACCACAAGTTGATATGGTTCCTTGGGGTCTTAATGAAATGTCTGTAACATACTTTGGTCAAAATACCACAAGGATCATATAAAACAGCTCCTTTTTACCCTGTATAAAACAGCCCTCCACAGAGTGACCTGTTTTGAGTGCCTGTTCCTTTAAATGCTAATGAGCCAGCTCCCCCCTCCCCTCTCCCCCATGATTTTAAACGATATAAATTACATATTTTATATGATATAAATTATCAAATATGCATCCCATACTTTGTATTCCCTTCTGTTGTCCTGGAGTTTTAATTTTCCCAATCACATAATTAAATGTCCCCTCTGCCCATCCACTACAAGCACACAAGCAGACAGACAGAGAGAGAAAGAGGAGTGGGGGGGCTATGAAGACCATCATTTACCCCGAACCCCGACATTCAATGGGTACAACAACAAGCGGAGAAAGCAGAATCGCGGGCTGACCTTATATATACAGTCTATGGGGCTGACCAGCGGAGAAATGCTCGTCCCGTGTGAACAGCCAGGCGGCTGCGCGCTTGAGAACGGCGCTGCGCTGCCTCGCAGCGGCGCTTCCGCGTCCGGTGTTAACCCGGCGTAACTACTGTAACCCGGCGTACAGTAGTGCTGAACACTGCGGAAGTCTTCCACACAGCCAGCAGTGTGGAAGACTTCCGCAGTGTTACAGTAGCGCTGAACACTGCGGAAGTCTTCCACACTGCTGGCTGTGTGGCGCTGACACAAATTCCAGCTCACGCATGGGAGAGCGAGCGGTCGCTCCCGAGCAGCTGCTGCAGCCTCCCAGTCCCAACGATCCAGACAAATGCCACATGTGAGTGAATCGCGGGCTGACCAGCGGAGAAATGCTCGTCCCGTGTGAACAGCCCGGCTGCGCGCTTGGGAACGGCGCTGCGCTGCCTCGCAGCCTCGCTGCCTCCGGTGTAAACCCGGCGTGACGGGAGGGGCGACGGGGGGATGAGGTGGGGGGTGGGCCAAGACCATGTAGGGAGACTTCCAGTGCCTTGTTACGACACAAAACCCAGGAAGCTCAATCGAGTCACAAAACGCGCGAGTGTTTTTTCCCCAGAGTTTTTGGGTTGGTAGACATGCCAGATACCCACATTAACGTGTAGAAGCACTAACAAAGTGGAATTTGCATGCTATGTCCCCTTTAAGTAAAAAATCTATTGCCTATGTTCATGTCATGTTTACCAAACTGTAATTATGAGTTGTCAATTGGGAAGAATTTAATTCAAAAACTGGTTATTCTGATTTGGATATATGAGGGATTTCTGACAGCGATAATATCTCTCAGTTAGAAAAAAGAATTACAGCAAGTCGACTAACTGCTGGCAGAATGCATCACTGGTAAAAACATCAAAATAGACTATACCATAGACCGAGATAGCAGCACACAGCTCTGTGTCCTCGTCCCGACCATCAGTGAAGTCATTGTGGCTACTTCAGTGTCGCCCTGTAAAAAACAGGCTTTGGGTCATTTAAGTGAAACACGAGCACAAAGGGAATCAACGTCCGCACGAGTCAAGCTACAGTAACATCATCAGATGAAGTAAGATGCCTGTTGAATGGACCCTTACTTGACATGTGACCTGAGCCTCAGGCACCGCTGTACAAGAACACTCGTACAAAATGCTCCTTCAGCAGCAATCATGAGCGTGTAACAACACAATACTCCATTCTCGCCATGCTCAAATGATTGGAAATGCTGCTGATGTACAAATCGCCATTGCCTCTGGCTGCTACTGAACGCTGCGCAAGTCTGAAAGGTTTGAGTTGTTTCGTGGAGGCTGGAGAGGTTGTATGGTAACAGCTGATCCGGCCATACATCAAGTCTTATTCTTGTTCTGTGTTCACACTGTGTTATTATCTGAGCTCATTTCATGAGCCTTGTGATAGCAGACCAGCGGCGAGTGAAGACATTTTCTCTAATGCCTGAAAGAAAACGTAATGGGACTCTCTCATACGAGTTTCTGTTGTTCTGAGGTGAAAGAGCTCAGCACTTAGTGGAACACACTTTTACATTACTGCATTATCTACACTGTACCAGCAACACAGCATCTACAACCAAGGCAAAATGTATGTAATTTTACAAAGCAAAATACAGTGGTTTCCTTTAATTAGTCTTAATCAGAAAAAAAGTGCATTTCAATGCATTGAAGGGGAAAGACAGAAGAGGCACTTTTTCCCTAAAAGCAATGGCCTTCATGTGAGTTACTCAAGTCATTTGACCAACTCAGATCTACACTGAAAAAAATTGATTGACATCTAATGTGTTGCTGTGACAGTGGAGAACAGGACAGTCTAATCTACATCTCTTGAATAATCAAAGTAAGCGCAGCTTGCTGAAGCTGTGCAGTATCTTATATCTCCCTGGCCCAGTTTCTGTTCTTCTGTTTGCACCTCTTTATTGCCTGCAGTGAGTCACGAGTGTAGAGCCCACCTGTTACACACTGTCACGCAACAGACAACAGCACAGCACTGTTAACACACACCTGGTCACATTCTGCACTGAAAACCCTCAACACAAAAGCCAGCTCTCACTGGGTCTGTCCTACTCTTTACCTCCTCTTTTTCATCCACATGTTTCAATGTTGCCGTGTCATGTATTACTAAAATTATGAATATTAAATTGACCACTTGAGAAGTTAACATCAGTAATGAATGTCATAATAGAGCTGGATACATTTAGCCCCGCTGGTATTTTCCGTCAGCAAAATCTTTGAGTCAGCAGAAAAGGGATCAGAGAGAGAGGAAAATCACAGGGGTTGTATTTGGAATTCGTAGTCTGCAGCGTGCTGTATGATTTTATTCCATATTTACTTATTTCAGAGCCCTGTCTCCTGGGACCCAGGTTAGGTGCTCCTAAAAACAAGATGCTTTCAATCCCAGCTGTTCCACAAACTCAGACCTAACTCGATCTGGCCGAATAGTGAAGACAGAGAAACATATCAAAGGAAATTTAAAGAAAACAGAAATAAATATGAAATCTGTCACAATTCCTAATTTTTTATTCTATTAAAATGGTGAATGACAATGAAATTAATAAAAAAAAAAAAAACTAGAATGAGTGTGTATATGTATATAAATGTATATGTATATATGTACCTAGCTGCAGTTGGACAGTACAGCTCAAAAGATGCTGAATTCATAGATGCGGTAAAGTTGATTTTACAGTGTAATAATCTTCAGAGATCTGTATTTCTTGTCAAACAAATACACCTTGTGAGTCCAAACCTTTGCTTGGATGCACTGTCTTATACCTTCAACTGAGGCAGTATTTGACAGAGACCTGCTGATGGAACGGCACATCGGTCCTGCTTTGTAAGTGTTTTTTAGACTTGTACATGTTGAGGGCATTAACACAGGGACACACACATTTAAACCCCTCAGAAACCTGTACAATCAAAGGTCCAAAGAACGTCCAAACAGATGTTCATGTCTTAATTAACTAACTATAACCAGCTCCATGACTGCTTTGCATTCATGCCATTTATCATGCAGGTAACAACGATGTCTTTCTGTGAGCAGTGACAGACATGACAAATCTCTCATCACTTTTCACCCTCAATGCCCCTCGTATCCTCTGATGAGCATGTGGTGTAAAGGGTGTGTGTGTGTGTGTGTGTGTGTGTGTGTGTGTGTGTGTGTGATGGTGTGTATATGAGAGACAGATTGCATGTAGGAAGTATCACAGTTAGGAAACAGCCTCGTGGAGCGGGGGGTTGAGGGGGGGATGGGAGGTCACATGTTTCAGGGAGATTCTCAGTTCCCAGGTTTTAACCTTCATGTCAGGTGGCACCCATCATTCTCTATCTGACCCTGACCTCTGATCTTCATAAAAAAAAAGGGAGCGCATTACACAAAAAGCACAATTATTGAAGAATTAATTTAGAGAAAAAAAGGCCTTAAACAGCCCCAAAATGCAGCCCCCTCTCTTTACTTGCCCTTGTTATCTCAGCAGTATATCTATCATCCTTCCTTGACGTTAATTGTAATTGAATAATAAATGAGGCATATTGCTAAACCTTGTTTCAGCTCTCTGGAGCACAAGGGCACACTGGAAGGAGGAAAGAGGAGAGGAGAGGAGCAGGTTCATTTATGATCAGCATCTGGGTTCAAGCTTGGCTGCGCAGTGGATTCACGAAACCTTGCAGACGTATTTCCATGTACCATTTTTGCAGTAGAAATAAAATGCTAATATAAGCAAAGCTGCCTACGAAGTCTTTGGTCTCGCTTGAGTCCAGTGTGATCTCTGTGATTCTTGAGTTGTCAAATTTGGGCAGCGTGCTTTAACCGATGCAGCTGCTTTTGCCTTTGCGGTACTGGTTTAGCAGCCCAGTAAACTCACACATCCAATGTATATCCCATTGCTACTTAGCCAATCGAATCTGTTAATTCTGATGAGCCTTCCGTCTGAAGTCGATGGACAGACCTAGAGAGACTAGAGGAGAAGGAATTTGGCTGTTAAGTTGTGATATCTTTTTCTGGGTCCAAGCTCTGGTATTTTCAAGATGCCACAGTGCTGTGTCCCTCGCAGTAATTTTGCTATAAATGTGTATCTCAGGTGGTGAAACAAGAAAAATACAATGCAAAACAAAGTTTTGTCTTTGGCCGGTCTATGCTAACGCTAGCGAGCTAGATTTAGCCGTGCAGCACAGAACCGATAAATGTGTGAATACAAAAAAGACAATAAGTATTTTAATATAATTGATGCATCACAATATATATATGATGTTGAATAAATTAAGAGGTTCTGCTATTCTTGTTTGCCTGCCTGCGTATTATATTTTTTACTTGATATGAGAAAAGAGCATTTATTTTACATTGGAATACTTCTTTATAATCCCTTTTAATGTGAAAACGCACAATAAATATTGTTAATATCTTATTGCATGATAGACAGACATGAATACATCTCATATTTCAATATATATTGCACTAAATCATAGTTAGACATTATGATGTTCTGGACCTTTGCTTTAGGACATTTTCTGGACCTTTCTGAATTTTGATTCAATTCCTCTGGCTTCATGGCTTGACTGTTCATTAATACACACATCTGCCACAACATTAAAGCCTCATTGGGGCTTTTTTGTATTATTAGATTGAAAGACTCCAGCTTTTTGTAAGTGTAAATGATTTTCCAGGTCTGATAATAGGGGGCAGCGAATAGAGACACACAGGGGGTGGAATTCAAATGGTGGGGGAATGAAAAGGTCAAGGGCAGTGAGGGCACATTGAGGTGAAGGAGGCTGGAAGTTGCAGCGGTGCGGAAGAGGACGAGATCAGGCACGAGGCCAGGACATGAGGGTGATGTTTGACTCTGACGCTACATCAAACACAGTTAACGCTGTGTAAAGTTTACTCAGAGCTCCAAATGATTTCAGAGGGATATTTGTCTTCTAAGGACAAATGGGACCAACTATTCATTTGACATTCATCAGCATTTCACTTCACAAGCTGTTTGCTCTTGCCAATGGGATTTGCATACATATGAAGAAAAAAAAATGCCTCAAACATGTGTATCAATTGATAATCTCTCAGGTGAAGGGTTAATGGAATAGCCAGGTAGCCATGGAAACAGAGCAGATAGGTGTGTTTGTGTGGTTTATGCATCCGAGGATCACCTCACCAGCCGTGCCACTGATATGTGTAACAGAGCACACAGCTGGGGGTTTTCCATTTCACCATCAAACATGGACAATTACGTCTGAGAGAGACAGAAATAATTATAAATGTAGTTAATGATGATAGAAAATATTCAGTTTGTTTACATGGTTTAGATATTGTTTCCTGACTTTCTGTGACTGGGTGGACGTCTCCATTAACAAATGACTATGTCCGCTACCTTGTCTATTATTCATAGAGACTGTATAGAAGAATAAATGGCTGCATTTCATTGTGCAGGTTCAAACACTATGGGGATAAATCCTGCAAACAGAGTCCTGTTTCAAATGCACAATACAATAATAAAAATTCTCAATTACCCTCCTGTAGCTAGTGCACAAAGCTGGCATATATACAGAATATATAGAGCAAACATGCATAATTAACATATATTGTGCATGCATGCAGCATATGGCATGCACATGTCATTATAATGCATAAACAAATCCTCCACCCCCCCACCCCCCCCTCTGTGCAGCTCATCTTTGATCAGCTAATGCCTACTTGTGCAAAAAGTCAATATATATGTTTATTGCACTTCTGAAAGAGACACGTGTAACATACAATATGACCTCATTAACACCAGAATAATAATTGAATGATGACTCTTGAACACTTAGTAATAGATGGCATTAGAAAATCATTCTATCTGTGTCTCAGTTCAGTGTCTGTATCCTTCAGAGGCTGCATTGCATCCCAGCGGCGCAACTAGGTTGTCACATTTCTAAGGCTCCTTCAAATGCTTCAGACTAACGTGTCCTTCCATTCCCGGGAAATGAAGGCTCCAACGGGTGGATCCTTCCTGGCCCAACCTATCCCAGGCTTCATTGCACTTCAGTGATGAACCATTTTCCAAAGAGGTAATGGCGCCAGCAAGCAACGAGACATCCAATGCTTGAGTATCACGCTTGCAATAAGGGCGGGACAAGTTGATGTGGCCAATCATGGAAATACTCACCGTCTCATTTCGGCTCGACCTTCACGGTCCATGCAGCCCATGAAGGAGGCGGTCTTAGTGGGCCAGGTAGATCGTGTCCTGGGGAACGTGGCAAACAACACCTGCTAGTCATCGGCATGTTGGCATCATCATTGACGGATGTTAGCATTTAGCTTCAAGCACGCAATACAACCTGAAGACATCTTCACAGAGCTGCTGATTTGGCTCTGCAGTCATTTTGGACAACAGTGGTGCTCAGTGGCACAGAAGAGTAAGACATTTGAGGCTTTACACAGAGGGAGAGAGAGAGAGAGAGAGAGAGAGAGAGAGAGAGAGAGAGAGATGGGTGAACACACACACACACACACACACACACACACATCACTGGAGGCAGAGGCACCGCTGTGGGTGCCGACAGTAGAACACACCTTCCAAAAATACAGACTAAGGAATCAGCTGATCATTGTACTTATCTAACTGATGGCCTGGCCACTGTCAGCTGATGGAAAGATACCAGGGCCACACACACACACACACACATACACACACACGCGTGTGCACACACACACACGCCCACATTGTGATCAGACATTGTAAATGACAAACTTGGAGCCAGAATGTCTCACATGATCCTATTAGAGCTGACAGGATCCACGAGTCTCTCACACTGGTTGCCATCATTCCTCACATTCCTCACGGTAATATTTGTGGCGCGGCTGTGCTGCTGGCTCTTTACAGTTTAGCCACAATGCACCCGCTCTGCGTGTCTTGTGACTCGCTGCCTCAGAGCTGCTGACAGTGAGACCTTTAGGACTGACGTAGACCGGCATGCACCGCATGCATGCAGCGGCAGAGGGAGAGTGTCCAGGCCTTTTTAGTGGAGGGTCAGCCTGACACTGATGTCATCTGTGACCGCTGGGCATGAGATAACTCCACAGCGCCCTGCCTCTGTGGCTCCTTTTCCATATAAGGATGTCTCCATTCATATTGCAGTTTAGTTATTCTTAGTAAGGCTGTGGTGGAGTTGGTTTTGCAGTGCGGGAAAGGCAAATTGCACATATCCACATCAGCGATGTGCTTTGCTCTCACATGCCAAAATAAATGAAATAAAGTGAATAAAAGAATGATAACTTTAGGATTGCTCAATATTTTGCTTTTTGTTGTGATTTAGTCTTTCTAGTGATGTCTTGGGCAGCTCTTCCTCCAGATGTCACAGTGCCATCAGTGACCTTCACCTTCCTCTGGAGTCTTCCCTCTTAAATGACACCAATACAATGTAAAAGTCGGTCCTTTCTATGTGTGTATGTTTCCACACACACACACACGCGCGCACACACACACACACACGCGCGCGCACACACACACACACACACACACACACACACACACACACACACACACACACACACACACACATGAACTGAAAATCCATCCCGGTGAGCCTCTCTCAATCCACTGGGGGCTCCCTAATGCCAGGTTTGGTGCTGCAAACACAGACACACGCATACATGAAACCTGACCTAACGTCTGCACTCGACAGCTGCATCCCAATTTGGGTCTTCTTTCCCTGTGAAGGCATAACTATGCATGACCATCAGCACTAAACCTGAGACTCCCCTATTAATAACACACCGATGAGAATCTCACTTTGGCGGATACATTTCCCAAACTTCTCTTGGCAGAGGTAAAATGAGGTGAAACCCTAAAAAACAATAACGAGATCAGAGATGCCCAAAACCACTTCATCCTATCTGGTGTGCAGCACATTCAAACCTGGCTGTGATGTGAATAATTGAATAGCAGTGAGTAACTCAAAACGGGACGTGTTGAAAATAGAAAAGGAGGGATTCCCTGTATGTGTGTGCGTGTTTGTGTAGGTGGGTGGGTGGTTGTGTGTGTGTATGTGCAATTCCTGCTAAGCGGGGGAAGCCCCCCTCTCTGCATTCCTGCCTCTGCAGTGTGCCTCACCCATCCAACAGCCAATCAGATCACAGCGAGCGGAGAGGGGAGAGTTGTGGGGGAAGCCATGCAGGGATGGTGCTTGCCATCAGCGATGGGCGTAGGTGTCACGGTGTGTGTATGCATATGTGTGTGTGTGTGTTTGTGTGTGTGCAAAAACCCTAATGTAAATGTTAATAAAATGTGCATGAATTAATATAGAATGTTAAAATATATGATAGTGTTTATTTGTAATATTTATTTCTTCTAATGATTTTGACCTGCATGACTCAACACAAATTTGTTAGGGTGCGCGCACACACACACACACACACACACACACACACACACACACACACACACACACACACACACACACACACACACACACACACACACACTCACAGCATGATAAAGGGCAGTAGAGGTGTAGAGATGAGGGCAAACAGAAGGAACTGTTTGCGATGTTAACATACAGTATCCTGTTCACCTCTGTTGCTGAATGACAATGTGATTCAGGATCACGTTTATAATCCCTCGGTCCTGAGGAGGATTCCAAGGACACTGCATCTATTACCCTGAGATTGAGAAAGGGTTAAGAGGGCCTGACTAGTACTTGCATTCATGTCATTCTATTTTTGATGAATTTTGCATTTTTTAATCATAGTTTGTTTGCATGATGCAGTGAAAATCAGGAGAAGCAGGAAATGATGTTGACATGCTAGTTGCAAGCATCAGCTTTTTGCGTTCCCTTGGAGTTAACAATGACCCACCACAGGTTGTGAGGAATAATGTCTGTGCCACACTGGGAGTGTGTGAATAATTGAAGGTCTTTCTTTTCATTTTGTTGCCCATGTTGTCAGGTAAGAGCAGTCACACTGCCTGCGCGAGATGCGCAATAGCCGCTCTGCTCTTCAAAAGTGTCAGTCTCGTCTATTTTCTCCACGTGCTACACATGGTTCATAGAAAAATAAACAGCGAAAATGATTTCACTACAGTCTTAATTCCATGAAGTTGTTTGAACAAGGTTTTTATTGTTATTGCACGACCTCAAGATGCACGGCTTCATACCCTGACATTGAGTTGAGTACATAGGCTACTTTCATCGGAGGAAAATACAGTGGTCACACCAGAAACCTCATGTAGCATCTGCGTACCAGAAACACTCCCTGATGCAGCAGATCAGCGACGCAGCTGTGCACAGTGTGGCCCGGGCACAAACCACTTGATTCACCACCTAACATGCCTGTAGTCCAGTCTACTTATGTCGAGTGGGAGATGGGTCATAGTAGATTTCACTCTGGATCCAAAGACTGGACTGGCTGACTGTTACAATAGCATCAGCATACCTAGAGCCAAGTGGACTCGGTTATGATAAAACACTGCAATAGGTGGGAGTTGCTGCCAAGGCCGAGAGAAGTCTGAGTCAAAACACACGAGACAAGTCTTAGATGATTACGAAAACATCTCACAACTGGGCTCAAAACTGAAGCCAGATGAAGTCCTACAGCCCCGTTAACCTATGTCCTTATATCGACTTCCAGACTCACAGTGTTTCCCACAACCTTTCCTGTAATATTTCACCATGAAAGGCTACAAGTCAAGTTCAGTCAATTTTATTTATATAGCACCAAATCATAACAGAAGTTATTTCAGGGCACGTTTACATAGAGGCGTTCCAGACTCAATTATTTTTTGTATTATTTAAAGACACACAACACTCCCCCATTGGCAATCACTTGGCAACAGTGGCAAGAGAAAAACTCCCTTTTAATGGTAAGAAACCTTGAGCAGACTGGGCTCTGGGTGGACGGCCATCTGCTACCACCACCAGCTGGGTGGAGAGAGAAAAAGAAGAGAGCCCTGTGCAAAGTTATCTACTAGTTCTGTGTTTCTGTCTGTCTGTATGTGGAACGCATATCTCGAGAACTGTTCATTGTTTTGGGCTTCACACTTGGCATGTGTATTGTGAAGAGTCCAAGGAAGTGCAGTGTTGAATATATCGCGCTGATCTTCAGAGCTTTTATTTTGAAAAGTTGTGAACTTGGGTCTGAAGTTTGTATTGCTTGATTAACAGACCTCTGAAATAGACAACAAGCAATGCATGAAAAAAAAACTAGTTATTACTAACTAACTAACTAGTTTCATTTTATGGGAAACATTGACCATAAAGTCCTTGCAAAAAACTTCTAACTTCACTCTGAACCATAGACTGTTTATAAAAAGCTCTGCACACAACACCCAGCACACAAACAATAAAAAGTGACAGTATATTGTCGAACTGTTTGAGGAGGACTCAGTAATGACAAGGAATAATTCTGAAGTAGCTCCAGAGCTTGAAGACTGCATATCGTTGTTATGATGAGTTGCCATGCTGTTGTGGTGATTAGAAGTCTGTCCACAGACCTGGTACAGTGTAGATAATGCAGTAATGTAACAGTGTGTTCCACTAAGTGCTGAGCTCTTTCACCTCAGAACAACAGAAACTTGTATGAGAGAGTCCCATTACGTTTTCTTTCAGGCATTAGAGAAAATGTCTTCACTCGCCGCTGGTCTGCTATCACAAGGCTCATAAAATGAGTTCGGATAATAACACAGTGTGAACACAGAACAAGAATAAGACTTGATGTATGGCCGGATCAGCTGTTACCATACAACCTCTCCAGCCTCCACGAAACAACTCAAACCTTTCAGACTTGCGCAGCGTTCAGTAGCAGCCAGAGGCAATGGCGATTTGTACATCAGCAGCATTTCCAATCATTTGAGCATGTGTTGTTACACTCTCATGATTGCTGCTGAAGGAGCATTTTGTACGAGTGTTCTTATACAGCGGTGCCTGAGGCTCAGGTCACATGTCACGTAAGGGTCCATTCAACTGGCATCTTGGTTCATCTGATGATGTTACTGTAGCTTGACTCGTGCGAACAGACACACACATGCATGTGAACACACGGAGGGGATTCTTGTGTCTTTCAGGAGATCTTGAGTCTTTGCTTCATCAAAAACTTTGAATCCCTTTGTGTTCGTGTTTCACGTTTATGACCCAAAGCCAGTTTTTTACAGGGCGACACTGAAAGAGACTTCAGTGATGGCCGAGACTGGGACACACAGCAGTGAGCTGCTAACTCAGACTATTGTGAATTACAGGTAGTTTTTCTAGTGCTGCTACTCACACTGCTGAATGTTTTGTGCATTTATATGTCAGGGAGTGTTGGGACCAGATGTTGCCTCACATTGTCCCATACACTATACATATATATATATATATATATCATATCTGTGTATGGAGATTTTCGGTTCAGAAGCATTCACAACAACAGGAAAACATTCAGGTGAGGGGTGGCTTCTGAATAGAGCGTCAGGAGGCAGGATATGAAGAATGAAATCTGCAGTTTTTGTTTACAGCACATTGACACCGGCGTCGCCATTCATTGTCTTTCCAGATTGATATCTTCGTCTGAGTCTTCTAAGTGTATTGCTCCTCATTTTCAGTTAAGTTTTCTTAAAAAACGTCATCAACACGTCCAACTCATTTTCTGGACATCTTCCTGCTATATTCTCACAAAGGCTCACTCTGTCATATTTTAGACACTTTACCAGGAGGCCCGACAGGAAAAATTATCTATTGTATCAGTGATCATGAGGGATATTTTATTTGAATGTAATTATCAGCAGTGGGGCATCTTTAAGCATCCTGCCAACAGTTTGTCGGCATGCCTGTAAATCTTTTCACTAACTGAGAGATCGCTGTCTAAGATCCCTGATATATATTTCCCACTTGACTGCTCATAACTGCTGTTTAATCAATATGACATATATGCAGATTTATATTTTTTGGGGTTCATACAGTACATTCACAGACACAGTAAACACCGGCAAAACTACCTCTGTGGTAGTTTCCGCTACAGGTGAGCATCCACAGACACACGTATGCACACATCCACGGACTCTCCAGGTGAAAACAATACAAGCCATGCTGTCGTAGTGGGTAATAGATGCAGCAGCGGTTGTTCAGCAGTCACAAATCCAGAAAAAATACAGCAGAAAACATGTGAAACCATGAGGGATATATAATGAGATATATAAACAAACAATCTGACTGAAATAAAAGACAACTCTAACCTTTGTCTCGAATTGGCTGGACAATGGTGAGTCTTGTTCTTTTGCAGGTCAAAGTTCAGTGAGATTGAATTCATGAGGGCAACAGGAAGCAAATACATCTTGACCCCTTCTTCGCTCAGATAAATGGGGACTGAATTTTGGTGTGACAATGGCATTACTCTTGCTTGTCTCTTTGCCCCATGGAATTAGCCATAATTCAATGCTTTGTTGGCTCACTTGTCCCCTTAGTACCACTGGACGGTGGACGTGTTAAAGTGCTTTGAGACAACATAGTACAAAACGTGAGTATGTGGCTGACATGTTTAAAAGCTACATAAAACCCCTTTACAATGTGTGAAATTCCATATTTCAAAAGTGGTTTTAAAATACTTTGTCCTCCAGAACAATCAGGAATTTCTGTTGTCTTTGACTATTTCCATCTAGATCCACTTTTTCAGGATAAGAAAAAAAAAAACGACATCCCTTCCGAACAAAACATTACATGAACTAAATCACATCCTTTTAAGGACTGACACAGAAATAACAATTCAATTTCTATTTAGGAATAATGTCTCATGTTGAAAATAGAAACACTGAAGACATTCTCGAGCTGTGAGCCCTCTGGGGAAATCTGGAGATAATCAGTGAATTCCAGACCTGCTGGGCTCTGCCTCTCTTCACAGGTCTCCTGAGACCAGGACTTGTCAGTGTGTGTGTGTGTGTGTATGTAGGTGTAGGGAAGGAGGAGGGTTCAACCCACAATTATATCCTTATTATACACTTCAGAACCGAATTAAGAAAATTACTTAAGTGCCTTATGAGGAGAGATGGGGTCACAGATTCAGTTTCAAAGGTCAAACTGATGACCTACTGCTGTTCTGATGTTTCCAGGATGCTTTTCTGTCCTGCTCCTCACCTCATACCCCACACACCACATAGCTGCAGCCTGACATGTGCCCTTTCTTTCATCCATTAAGTCATGCAATGAGTTTGCTTGATTCATCACAGACTAAATTCAGAAAACAAGACAAGCTGTCAGTTAGCCCACATAGGGTCTATATTATATCCACTTACACCAATGATGATACAATTTAACTGTCTACGAAACTTTGAAGGAATTTGTACAACCTCTGAAACTTGCCTACTGTAACTTGATATCTTACCTAGAAATCAATTCAAAAATGTTTGAATGTCGAAGATCTTTTTCAAATAGTGAACACTTGAGGACCTGCACAGTGTTAAGCACAATGCTAAAGTAATTTAAGTCCTATCTAAAGAACAGGGTAATTACAAATTTGAGAATGTTAAAAAATGATGGAGTTCCACAAGGCTCCGTTTTGGGGCCTCTTCTCTTTAGTATATACATGCTCCTACTAGCATAGTTATGCAGTTCAGACACAGATTTATGTAACAATGTCAGCAGTTTACTATCCCACACAGATGCTGATTAGGTCAGTTTAATTGTAAGTGTTAAATGTTTTACAAGATAAAACTAAAATAAATGTTTTTGGGGCCAAAGGAGTAATTAAAAAATTGTGCAGAACACAAACCAACCACAAATCTTTGTGTAGTCATGGATTTGGACCTTTTTTAACATCCACATCAAGACAATAACAAAATTTGTTGATTCACAACTTAAGAATATTTCATTAAATACATGACTTTTGCCTCAGCTGGACTTTTGAAAGTCTTTACAAATCGGCAGCAGGTTTGAATACTTTCATGCTGTCTTTAGAGATCTCTAAAAGATCATTGACACAGCTACAGCTGATTCAGAATGCTGCTGCTGGGAGATCCGAAAAGGGGATCATAACAGTTCAGTCTTCACATTTTGTGAGAGGCTTCCTGTTTGTCAAAAAAAACGACTTCAATCCTATTCTCATGTGGATTGGTAAAGGCCAAAATACACTCTGCCGCTCTGAATTTTCCAGATTGTGTTTTTTTTCCATAATTCCTTCAATAGTTACAAGTGGCACCTTGGTTTGCCTTGTTGTTGAAAGGTGTTACATAAATAAACTTGCCTTATTTTTAGATTTCCATTGAAAAAAGAAAAAAACATGTCACAAGCCAGGCTGTGGTGTGTTTGCTTGCTTCCGCAGTCACTTCCTCACAACCATGAAGATATGTGTCACATTCAAGAAGCAGCTGACTGGTACGATTTTGACGAGCAAATTAACAGAAGGGGGTCTAACAGAACCTTTGCAGTAGCTGTCAGGAAAGGGCATGTGAAGGGTGTAAGTGTTGACGTTATTGTGCTTGAAAACAATAGTAACAAAGCTTCACTGATACTTGGGAATAAAAGGGCAATCACCCCAGAACACTTGAGTGCTCTTTAGGTTGTTGAGAAGAAACACAGAGATAAAACATGTTATCTCAACGGGTTGACTCAGATGATGAGTTTCTATCGACTGCCCACCAAGAGACAAGAAATGGACAATGCTCATGCTGATGGACTTCACTGATCTCGCATGAGTCAATAGTTGGGTACTGTCACACCAAGGTGATGTACAATGTGATACGTCAAAAAGGACATCCTTTAAAGGGGACATAGCATGCAAATTCCACTTTGTTAGTGCTTCTACACGTTAATGTGGGTATCTGGCATGTCTACCAACCCAAAAAGTCTGGGAAAAAAACACTCGCGGGTTTTGTTATGGTTCCTCTAAGTCAGAAACGTCATGCTTGAGCGACTCGATTGAGCTTCCTGGGTTTTGTGTCGTAACAAGGCACTGGAAGTCTCCCTACATGGTCTTGGCCCACCCCCCACCTCAAGTAGGGTCATGGGCATACTTTATACTCTGTGTACTATATAAACTGTTGTTAACCCAATTTAAACTTTGACCACTTCTATCCAAGATACTCAAAATAAACTTTTTTACAGTATCTGTAGCTATGCAGCAGTGTTTCTATGACTGTGTCCTTGTTTTGTTGGTTCCAGTGCATGCTCATGATGATGCACATGCTCACACACACTGTTTATTTATCAGTAAAAAACTCCACAGGGCCACATTTAATTGCGGAACATTTCCTCTTTTAGTATAATCTCACTCTGCAGCCCTTTTCCTTCTTGTCTCTGTCAAAGCAGCTCTTGTGCAATTTGTGTCATTTTCCAGAAATCTCATGCTCTGATTATCTATCATTTGTCATCAGTCAGTTCATACAGCACCCAAACGCCCTCAGAGGGGAAAAGAAGTCATCGTGCCGGTCTGTAGAATCAACTGATGATTGACTGCACCAGCAATAATATTTCATTAAATGCATGTAATTGGGGGAAAAACAGAGAATCCTGCCCAAGTCTCTCCATGTGTGTGCACTAGGCATTGTCAGTCTGCAAAAGTGTCCACAAACTAATAACACATTAAATTCTAAAAGCATCTCAAAGTGTGTATGTATGATTAGAGCCCGGTACACAAGTCTCAACTCATCAGTTAGAAGGTCTGATAAGATATAAGGTAGAAAGAGTGCAGTTACACTCACAGGCACTGTAAAGAAGACGTGATCAAATAATCACAATGTGTGAACGTAGCTTTACCAGCAATAAGACGTACAGATAGTTAACCTCCGATTCTGTCCTTCACAGGAACTACAGTCTAAATGTAATTATTCCTCTGTGATAGTTGCACATGTGAAACAGGTCCATGATGTGGGGACAGATCTCTTGGGCAGAGAAGGAACCCTAAGCAACTTCAACTTCATTTATAAACTAAATGGACTGGGATCCAGTAGGATCGACATTATGATGAGAGGCAGACATTAGTGCTCTCAAAGGGTCATGGTGAGAGGTTAAGGATTACTTATGCATTCCTTCGCAATATATTATGCATTATCTTGCAGTAGTTTGTCCTGATTACAGTAACTACAATCTGACAGCATGGAGAGACCTCTTGATCTTTTTCACTAATTATATAACCATACCTATTGAGCACTAGGCTACTATATCAGCATACCAAGGTCAAAGTAAAATTTAATTAGCTGAGGTGTATTGCAGGGTTTGCACAGAGAGAAGAAGAGGGAAAATGGTCTACAAATTAGGGTTTGAATACCCGACCAGTCCGGGTTCAGAAAAAAATATTTCAATGATATTCGGGCTTGTGACGGGTCATTCACGTTGGCTGGGGTTCATTGCACATGTCTGTGATCAGGGAAAACAAGCAATAACCATGTATGTCAGGGACAGGGTAACTCATAAAATCAGCTTACAGTGACAACATCAAGGTTCAGACAGAAAAATGCAACCTGCACTCTACTATTTATGGCTCAGAAGGAAAAGATGAAGAAATGTATTGTGAGGAAATGCAAAACACATCGTGTGCAACAGTTCTCCTCGAATTATCACTGTGATCACTTTGTAAGGCAGAGATACATCGCAGATAAAACATAAAATCTAATAATATGATTTTAATTCGATGACACTTAGCTCCACAGATAGATCAGAATAGGACCAAGAGGTTTTTCTCAGAACCCTGAAGTATCTGTGACAGTGCTCTGGCAGGGAACTGCACGGCAGGCTTTGGGTGACGAGAAGTGGGTTACAAGGCCATGCAGCCCCCGGGCCCATTTCCGTCCCCACCCTTACCCCTCGCTTCCTCCTGCCCACTGTGAATGCCTGGGAAGTGGGTGAGAGATATAATTTAGCAGAAAGCGTGCCAGGGCAGGGCGGGGTCCTGTCTGCAGGGGGTTGCTGGGGTTGCTGGGCAGGACGTATAGAGATGAACTTGGTGACCTCGCCCTGACGAATGGAGCTGGCACACATCGATGTCAGCGTGCAATGATTTATTAACGGGGCCATTAGAAACTGTCATGAATCCAATGTAAGGGAGGGAGTATCAATCATTGTCAGTGTGTTGGATCACATTGTAGCCACAGTATCATCCTGTGGTTGTTTCAGACATTGCAAGCTAATGGTCGACAGAAAACAAATATTATAAGCTCTTTTCAAAATGAAGATACTATCGAGCCCCTTATTGTTTTATGTCCTTATTTTGTTAATGTTATTTTCCTGATTTGTTCATTTCTCTCTCCATCCCTCTTTTCACTCTTTTTATTTCCCACTGCAGAGGATTTTCTGACACACGCAGAGCCCTGGATCTGAATGGCAAGCACGTTCGACATGAATAAGGGAAGTAGGGGAGGGGGTGTCTGCATCATCACTGCCTCTCGAAGCCAGCAGCAACCCCACATTGGCATCTGCGTCTCCCTCTCCCTGCTGCTTTCTCCCTCTTGTCTCCCTTTTGTCACACACAGTACCTTGTCAGCCGTTATCTGTGATTCACACTCTGGGAATGGCCGATCTAAAACCTTTGCTGATGCTCAACAGAGAATATTCGGGATGAATGTAGGCAGGGTGCTCCGGGGAGAAGCTGACTGTTCTTCCTCACTGGCTGCTCAGCCTTTTGCATCAGCAGTGCGTTGTCTGACGTCAGCACAGCCTCTCTCCTGCGTAATCGTCCGTCGTTTATGAGAGCTTGGAGAAAGTTCTCCCTCACACACACAGACGCACATGCACACGCACACAGGCTCTTCCACGCCTTCCCTCAGTTGCCGCTGCTGTCATGCGGATTGAGCCTACAGCACCGTCAGTGGTACTGACATTATCTGGAACATCTCTTACACACATGGCAGTTTTAGATATGTGTCCTTAAGTGTTTCAATAGGGAGGTCATTATCTCTCAAATAAGAAGACATCTTTGTTTTCACAGCAAAATGTCTGGACCACGGATCTTCACATTCTGACACTGTGAGCCCCTTCAACACCCACTGTTATCTGCCCCCCAGCATCACTGCCCTACATAGGCTGCCACATGACAAAAGGTTATATGACTCGAGTTTCTCTCTGGTTATTATTCTCTGTGTTAGGGCTGTTTGGTGGATGATAGCCTACAATGTGGGGGGTGTCAACATTAAGTATAATGCTGATATGGATTACGACTTGAACACTATTGTTTTTAGCCTGTGTTTGCTTTATTTGACAGCTGTCATTGAATCATTTTGGAATGGAGGAAAACCAAAGGGAAGATCTTGTGTCTATAATTTCCTTTTGTGGATTTATGAACATTTATTCACACATGGACATCAGACTCTTTTCCACCAAAATCAGCAGGTATACACAGTTTTTTTTAAAGGCAGATAGACCAGCTAAAAAAGGCAATTGACTCCTTTCCTATTGCTTGTAGATGAGTTAGCCTTTTTTCCCTGGTGCATCATGTTTGACCTCACTCGCACGTTGGAAACTGAAAATCTCTCTAACCTCACAAGATACAACAACAAAAAAATCGCTGTTGCATGTTGATCTCAAAATTTAAAAACAAGTACTTAAACATACATGGCTATTTACGCACCAACGCCCGAAAGTTCAATGAGTGCCATATGGAGCACCAGGAAAGGTGTCAGATTCTATAGGCAGATCAAATTAGGAAGAAGAAGAACTTAGCGTGGGATGTTAGTGTGTGTTGACCAGTGGGAAAGGGGATTTACTTATATTTTACTTGGAACGTGCAATTCACACTGAAAGTAAAAAATATATGTATGATGTGTGTGTCTTCAGTCAGTTTCTCCGGAGTTTGTCTCTACCACAGGAAGAGCACAGCTGGAGATTCTCCGCTCAGACGCAGGGATTATTGATACAAATGGTTATGAAGTAACTTAAATGCATGAGCTGTGTACTGCCTAATTTTGGCGAGTACTGTTTTTGTCCCAAACTAAAGCACACACCTGTCATTGTCACCTCACTCAGTGTCTTTCCCTCTCTCCTCTCCCTCCACACCCCCTTTAACACTCCCACACCGCCATGAGGAGCCACAGGTCACAGTGCGAAAACCCCTGATCGAGACCAAAATAGACTCCACAACACAACACAGAGTATTGTTGTATCTGATTCACCATTCATCCATTGTATCTGGAATGAATGTCATACAACCAGCACAAAACCACATGCTCGCAACCATTTGCGATACAATCTTATAATTTATCCAGCCTATCATCACATGGAACATATTTTTTCTCATCTCTCACTCATGATGGCGCTCACATTTAAAGACACAGTTCTCCTCTCGGGGCCGAACACAAGTGATGTTCCTCCTCTGTAACCTTGGCAGTGCAGCAGCAAGAGTATTGATTGCATCACATTGAGCTCCACTGCGCACGTCACTGCTCTCCATATGCTGCATGTGTACAGCACACAAGCTAAAGACCATGTGGGTGCCTTTTCCCGGCTCCTATGGTCAATGCATGACCGTGTGCATGAGTGTGTGTGTACGTGTGAATGTCCTCTCCAAGGGGCCCAGTTAGCACACCAGCCCAGAGAGGAAGATCAGCTGTTACTCTGGTCGTGCACACAGGATGTTCCCAGCATGCCCTCGGCTCCCTGGAGGCGACAGAGGTCACACGGGAAAGTTCTCTGTACTTATGGCCTTTTGAATAATTGATGAATGAAGAATATGTGTGGTGAAATGATGGAATCACAATCAGAATGAGTTGTATAATACTACTACTGCTACAAGCAACTATAATGCTGGGGTTGGTCATGGACATTTAACGTGGAAAGGCATAACTGGAGATCAAAAACAATAAGAGAGTTGTTTCTGCTCCTTCCGACAATAAAAAGCTGCCCTGGAGTTTTCAAACTAAAAGGGGTGAGCAGTGTTTCCAAACATCTCAGTTTTAGTGGCTCTGAACTTCAGAGTATAGTGGACTCCAGACATATCCTTAGCATTGTGTTTTTAAATGAAAACATAGTAATGGATGTAATCCAAGGATGTAATCTCCCACGTTTGGTCGTATAACGCAGAGACAAACGCCATTTTCCAGTGATCTTTTTTAAGGTCAATAGGGACCATTGTGGGGTCATGTGGATACCAGGCAATACCCCTGGAAAACAATTCATTCTATGAGTTAATATAACCTGTAAAAGTGATGGTAGCTGCTTTACTTTGAATAGAGCCAGGTTAGCCATATCATCCTTTTTCTAGATTACATGCTAACCTTAACTAATCACCTGCTGGCCCCAGCTTCAAATGAAGCATATATGAGAGTGGGATTGATCCTATTATCTAACTCTTGGCAAGAAAAAAGGTCATTGTTTCCCACAATGTCAAACTAGTGTTAAGTTGAAAGAATAAACTATCTTTGATGCCCTGACCTCCTCAGGCAAGTTGACCCTAAAAATGGTTCTTCAAACAACGCTTCACTATGACCTTTGCAACTGAAACCTAACGCAAAACAAGTCAGGCATCAACCATACATATTCATCTTAAATCAATAAATACAAAAATCACATTTTGCTTGCAGCTTAAAAGCTTAGATATGTTGACCTGCATTGCTGTGAACAGTGAGAAAATGTAATCTTCTGTTGGACGAGGCCAGTCGTGAAATCCAGGTTACCTTTGGTGACAGCTGAATACTTTAATTTACAGTTATTTTACAGATTTTACACAGATAATACTGATGATTAAAGTATAAGAGCATAAAACATCATGAACTATGTTCATATTAATGGGGTTGGCAGCTGGAGAGGTATGTAAATTAGAGCTTCTGCATGGAGGAGGTTCATGGGAATGAAAAGCAGAGGATTCAGGGACCAGAGGATGGGAGGAAAAGATAGCAGTGGGTAAGGAGGTTAAAGAGAGAAGGCAGGAGGAGTGAGAGAGCTTGGTATTAGGAGGGGTGGGGGTCAAAGATGGTGGATGGAGTAATAGAGGATGAAGAAAAAGGGATTAAGGGAGTAGGCGTGAGGCTCCACTGAGCATCCATCAGAGCAGGAGTGGAGCTGCAGGGCTGTGGTGCAAGGAAGCGGTGGGTGAGGGGGTGAGGGTGAGCTGTGAATTGTGGGGATGAGGAGAAGAAGAAGAAGAGGTTTCTGAACATAATGGGGAATAAAGGACGGAGGTGGACATCCTGAACAGTTGGATGATACGTGGGGATATGAGTCAGGAAGTTCCGCCACAGCTGAAGGTCAACATGGCCTCAATGATTTGCAGACGCACACATACGCACAACACGCGCACTGCGGGGAGGGGAAACAGAGGACGCTTCCCAGTGTAGTAGGCAGTCGCTGGGGAGCGCAGGATGTAGCGCTGCAGAGAGTGACGGATGTGTGGAAGGAAATCTCTGAATAAAGGATAATGCAGGAAAGAGGGATGAGAGGGAAGAGTGCCCGAGGCAAGGATGTGTGGCCACTGAGGGCTTGTGTTGTTAACACTGCTGCTGATAATGGCTGGGGGATATCACAGCAGCATTGACATATCAATAGATTCCCTAATAATAAATCAGGCATGGATATAGTATGCAGAACACATAGAACAATGGTAGTCTTGACTGGCATATTAAAGCTAATTAATTCACCATGGATTTATGAACATTTGCAAACACAAGGCTACTATCTTGGCCAATTTGAATTATTTCTTGTGTTGTGGCCAAACACTATTCCCAAAACTGTGTGCTGAAGATTTGATTGATTCACAGTGGAGTTGGACGACTAATTATTTATACTCTTACGGGCAATGTGGTCATTAAAAGAAGCCCTAAAGAGCATCTACACTTTCATTTGTGTGTATCTGTATAAAAGATAGTGTGAGTTTGTGTGTCTTTAGCGAGAGATTATTACAGTAAAGTCATCCTTGTTTCCACTTGGCATCAAAGGAAATTATCAATTTGTCAGAGTTCATTTCATTAGCTAAAGTTATGATAAAAACACTGTTTGTTAATATTTTATTGTCAAGATGTTGAACTAAATAAAAAGTAACATTTGAAAAAAAAGGAGCTAACAAAAAATATATATTGAAAACACACAAGTGAAAAACTCCTCGGTTGTTCTACTTCATGGACTCTGAATGAAAATGGGTCTTGAATCTTCATTCCATTCCTTTGTATAAAAATGAAGCCAAAATATCTCACATACGGGCGCCGACATCTTGCGCTTTGTCATCAGCCCAGTAGTGATCATATTGTGTAGCTGCGGTCCTGCTGCACACCCAGTCTCAGCTGTCAATTATGATGTTTCACACCATATAACATACATGAGTGTGATAAGACCTACCCAAAATGACCGAAACTGTCTTAGAGAAACATTTATTTATTATGTCTCTACAACTAACAACCAAATGCTTCCTGTTTAAACTGGCACGCTCATGTCCAGTGCACGGAAGTTGTCAGGCGGAATGAGTTTGTGTATGTTCGGGGATTAAAACTCATAGTGAGCCACGACGATCATGTGGACAGAGATTGTTTCAGTTTTTCTAACGAAAACCTTGTCGTATGGATATAATTATTACTTAGGGAACTGACTGACACTCACAACCAACATCACAAGACAACAGCTCGTGTAACCTTTGTAACTACACATCAACAAGCCTCATGTTTCTCCAGAGACACAACTTCAGTTTCCCTGTGTTTTCAGATGACTGAATTGCACACACTGTGAACACTGGGGCATAGTTACAACACAGAGTGCATCCGTCTGCTATGTTTTCCAAGCTGAAACATCTCTGTCTGAAATGTCAGCAATTATAATTCATTTTACAGAAGAACCACGTGTGAGCACACCAACTGTGGCAAAGTACAGTAAGTAAAAGCAGAGCCAGGGAAGTCCGTCTGTACATTGTGATCGATGTTCACACTGAATGATTTTAGTAGTCATTTTACTGTTGTTTTTTTTCTCTAATGTCTGATTGTAGCAGACTTTTGTGTTGTTGTAATCATGTTTGACCGGACAGCCTCCTGCATAGATAAAAGTGTACAGTGTTATTATTATTACACATGAGAATGAAGGATAAATATATGAAAATTAGGAACATGTGAGACAGTGGAAGTTACCTTTAATGGTTTAACTTTGGTTTTTATTTAACCACATCCTCCTTCAGATATTGCTTAAGAACCCCCCCATCACCTTTTGTTCATTTTTCAGCTTCTGCTCTTTCTCCCTTCACCTACAGGGATCAGTTCTGCTACACAGCCACAGGATGTGGGCTCTCAGACTGACTGTCTGTGATCAGCTGACCAGTGAAATGGACTGGTTATAGATCTGGACCTCATGGTGCTTTGCTGTTCCTCAATCTTCCTCTCTACTGGTTTGGGACCAGGTGTGACCAGTGGAAATTCATTTGCTCCGTCCGAGGTGTGTTGAGTCGTTCAGAGAAGTCATTTCAGGGATTCTTGAGAGTTCATCCGTCTTCACCAACGGATCACCCTTCAAATGAAAAGTGTGTGTTTGTGTGTGTGTGTGTGTGTGTGTGTGTGTGTGTGTGTGTGTGTGCGTGTGTGTGTGTGAAGCTGTCAGTAGCTCTCGCTCGCGCCCATTGGCTGCAGAATCTCAGGTGTGACAGCTGTTGTATTAAAGCGACCCGGCAGCCGTCACTCGTGCCCCTTCCCCCAGCCGGAACACACACAGACACTCCCATGCACGGAAACGTAATGAGCTGAGACCTATTAAAAATCAATTTTATAGCTGCTTTGCCTGCTCTCTGTATGTTCCACTCTAACAGGAAAGCCATTGCTGGGATTGCCCGAAGCATTAAGAGGGAGGGGGGCTTGATGGACAGGCTGGACCCACATTTACGGGTCAGGTGCAATATGTGGAGCTGTGTATGTAAGTGGTTACAGCCTCATATAGACATGTAATAGGCCTGTCAGTGGGTCTCAACAGCTAATGTAGTTGGCTTTGGGTTTACAAACATGATGCTTTCCTCTCTGCACTTCCTACAGAGAGAGATGTCTGATGTCTCTACTCAACTTGACACATTCATTGCCCAGGAGGTTATGTCCATTTGTTTGTTGGTTGGTTTGTGAGCAGGTTGAACTTGGTGGAAGGATAGGACACGTGCCAAAAAAGAACCTGCTCACTTTTGGTGTGGATCCCGACAGAAAATGTTTTATCATCGTCTTTTAATTGTGAGATCAGGCATTTTTTGGCATTCCAGATTTCTCTTTGAATAATACATAGATAGTGATGAAATCAGACATGTTTAGGGGACCGATATTTATGAATCTGTGTGGTTTCATTAAGGGACAATTGGGCCTTGGCAGAGGTATCTATGCGCTCTACTATGTGCCATTCTATTACTAGAGCTGCTACTTTGTCAAAATGTCCAGATAATTTCACTCAAACATGTAATTGCTGTATGTAATTCTATAACTTCTTAAAAAGCCTAAGTTGAAATTTCTTCTGACTGCACTTACATTGTATTTTCGTCCCCATTTATTTTACATCTGGAGTCATAAGATGCATTTGTTTATTCTCTTTGTTCGGAGTTCAGTCAGACTGGGCAGAGAAAGGGGGAAGCTGATTGGCTTCATGGAGGTAAATGACAATAAACTGGGATAATTGTAACATGTAAAATGCTTCTATTAGCCCGCTAGCTCCCGCAGTTTCAATCTTGTCATGCTGTTTTGTCCTCTCGTTTGCAGTGTGTGAGGAAACAGACATTTATTGGATTTCTCCCCTATGAGAGGGAACTGCTGTTTTTTGTACACTAGTTGATTTGAGTACCAATTTGTGCATAGTCATCAAGGAGCCCTACAGGCACTATATCAAAGTGAGTCTGCACTTTATATACAGTTTATGCATTTTTGTGCAAGATCAAGTTCAGTGTAAGTAGTTATTCTTGATCCATAAATAAGTCCATAATCCATCACCTGATTTACAACTTAGTACTGTAGTTTAAATATATGTGATGCTGGGAGAGGAGTGAGTAAGGCGATAGTTAAATGTGTGTGTTTGTCAGCTAATGATAAGGTTCTGCAGAAATTATTCTTAGAATAAAATGAAGTCAATAGTCATATTTTAATGGAACCATTGTTTCTTTGTTTCATTGTGGGTGGGTGTGTGTGTGCGCACACATGTGAGCAGGTGTGTGTGTGTGTGTGTGTGTGTCCATTCTCAGCAGATGACAGTTGCACAGTGTTTGTCTTTAACTTCACAAGCCTTATCATCTCTTATTTCTGTTCCTCATCTCACCAATGTTCTTCAGCTACAGGCGGAAAATAGACAAACTCCCCCCCACCCACACACACACACACACACACACACACACACACACACACACACACACACCCACACTTAAAAGGACACAATACAGAGAGCGACTGTCACTGTCTCATTATCAAGAAGCTTTGAAAACTGACTGAATATCCTCTAAAGGCTGGAAAACCAATGAAACACACCTTTATGAGTAGTTTCCTTTGTCAGAATAAACAAACGGCAGAGGGTGTGGCTGCATCTTACATGACATAGTTTCAAGTGTACTGATCAAAGACGGAGACAGATCCTCTTTTCTTAAAAAAAAAAAAAAAACCTTTGTAGCTTTGGAGTATGAGGAACTAAAGGATAGTGTGACACATATATGCCAAGCAGTAAGGGAGTAGTGCTGGATGAATGGATGGACAGATGGTGGACGGACGGACAGACGAATGGATGGATGGACAGACAGACAGACGTATGGATGGACGGACGGACGGACAGATGGATGGATGGATGGAAGGATGGATGGATGGCCTTTCTCTCCCTCTCTGGAAACCAATCCCACTTCAGTAGGCTTACGGGTCCACTCACAAAGTCAGGCCCACCATGTGCTTGCTGCTTTCTTATAATAAACACTGCATGTCCACAGAGATGAGAGTTCTTCTTGTTGGAGATTATTGAGTTAACCAGTTAACAATAACTGAGGCTCAGAGACGCCGCACAGCAGCCACTCCGTATCTACTGTACACACACATTGAAAGATACTCTCGTTCCCTTATTGAAAAAATAAATTCAATTTGTCGCGTCTCACCATTTTATTGATCCACACATCTGTCACTCTTGCTTTTTGTCTAACCCTAACCCTAACCCATTAAGGGAGCCTTCTTGATTTCAGCTGAGTGAGACAGGGCCGTGAACCGAACCTCTGCGGGTCAGCTCGGCGATTTCACCGTCCATTTGTGGTCACCGGTCTTTTTCTACTCACACGATATTTCCTTTAACCTCCACTCTCCTGTAGGGGCGATAGTCACATCTGCTATTGGAGACATCATTTTAAAGGACTGTATATCCTCATGAGAGAATATGAACCCTGGTGACAGACAATTATCTGGCACTTCTCTCGTTACAATTCTTCAGTGAAGTGAGGAAGACATAGTTTTCAATCAGATAAAACATTACAGAGCACACATGACACACATGACACATGATGCTGCCTGACCAAAGACAGTGTTGGATACCCACAGCTGTTTCATTCCCTGATTTAAAGTAAATATGACATGATAATTTCCTGGCTAATTTCCTTAGAATTATGGTGGGCCCTCATGCAGGATTAATCTTGTTTTATTTTGATGCCGAATAGGAGATTAAACCCATGGACAATGCCATCTTGGCTCTCTGTATTCAGTTACTTTGAAACGCTGTTCACTCAAAAATTATAATAAATATATAAAACTCTTTGAAGCCTGAATTGTTATTATTTGCCCTAATCCAACATCAAAGATGACAAACAAAACTACATCTTGAACCTCTGTCAGGCCTCGTACAACAAGACAAACTTCACTTCCTGATATTTGATACATATTTAAAAATGAATAAGAATCACGAGAGCCATCTCATTCCCCTCCTCTAATGTGTGTCTTTAACCATGTCCTAGCGGGTGAGTGTATTGATTGTGGAAGAGGCATTAGATCCCTGGTTATTAATAGTCTGAGGAGGGAAGCCTAATGGGAGCTCTACTTCCTCCAACTGGTTTATTCATAGCGGGATCATTAGTACCATAATTGACCCCCTTCCTGCTTTTCTGACTGACTGACAGACTAGAACATATCCCATGTACATGTGTGTACGTGCATTTGTATTACTCTACTCTCAGGGACAAAAGGACAGGTGATGAAACACAACTGTGTGTGTGTGTGTGTCTTTTGTCTATGTGCCTGTCTCTCTCTCTCTCTTTATCTTTCACCCACTCTCTGTCTCTCTCTCTCACACACAAACACACACACACACACACTCACACACGCATATACAAAGACACGACTGCACTGATGCTACACACTAAAATTGCCCCTTGCTGTGTGCCTCATGCTGGGCCTCTCATACTTTACACAGTGTAGAACGCGCACTTTATATTCTCTGCATTGTTCTCATGTGATTGTGTGACTTTTTCATTCTTTGCTGTACATTCCCTGCTCCTGGTGTATATGTGTGTGTGTGTGTGTGTGTGTGTGTGTGTGTGTGTGTGTGTGTGTGTGTGTGTGTGTGTGTGTCTGCTCCCGCTGCTCTTTTCCATATATTCTGACAAGAGGCCGCCCTGATCACCTCCCCCCTCCCCCGGAGTGAGTCCCCCGAGGCGACAAATTATTCATAAACTATTTCCTATCTTTATAGATATGCTTTCAAAAAGCTTTTCCTTGTCCACCATTTAAGCTGCATTAGGAGAGTGTGCGCAGAGTGCATGTGTACATGTGTGTGAATGCAGAGCATCCCGGCTGTCTCAGGGATGTGCCTTGGCTGCAGCACAGTCCTCCCCTCCGGCTGACATCTTGCAGTAACTGCACCCACAGAGCTGCATCTTTCTCTGCCTCTCTCTGTCGCTCGTAGCCCACTGCCCTACAACTCCCCACTTTTTCTGAAGCACAAAAGATGCAGCAGCAAATAACGAAGGAGCTGCACCATGTTGTGATATTTTTTTGTGATCTATTTTCTTTACCACTAATGACTATGAACTTCTCTCTGCTCCATGCAGGTCCTCTCTACCCACACACATCCTGTTGTAAAGCTCAATATCCAATAGCTTCCTGCCCTGAGGCACAGCTTGACACTGTAATATAGTAAACAGCAGATTAGCAATTCACACTGCTTGTGTTGATTTAAAAAGTGTATCTCGTCAGTACAAGAGACAGATGCAGGGGTATCAAGGGTGAAATAAATGCATTTCAAACAGCCTTGTTGTGATGCGTCACATAATGATGGGGATATTGACTGCATCTGTTATTTTGAGCTGGGCGCAGAATGTCTTGTTTCCATTTCCAGAGATGATTGTGTTATTGAGCTTGAAGGTTAAAACGCAGTTTGACAAACATTCTTCATCAAAGAGTCGGAGGCAGTTTGTCACAGGAAGGGTTTAGTTGTAAGCACATGGAATTTTATGATGTTGAATATGTGATGGCAGAGCAGTTATGTAAATATAGAGTGCAGCCAAACTAAAATTTGATTTACTGCCCGTGATCAACATGCCAACCCCAAACATTTTGAGTGGTTCACAAGAGTTTACTTCAGATTCTCTCTGGCATTTTATACTAAACACTGAATAATCTTATAATAAGTGTGGAAAAATACACAGTCATTTATCATATTAACATTTAAAAGGTAATCCGAGAGAAGCGTGAACATTAAATCAGTTTTCCTAAGTGTGTGTATAGGTGTGTCTGTTTGTATGCACATTTTTTATCTGCACATGATAAAACCTGAGTTTAAAACAATCTTTATATGCTGCAAAACACCTCTTACAGTTGGTAGAATTGCAAAAGTTGGTGGATGGATAATACGTTAGTACTTTTAACTCCACAGGTTCAGCCAATAAATGATGAAGTACAGAAATTACATGACAATAATGTCACTCAAGCGTCTGATCCAGGAGAGACCAAAAAAAAAGAAACATCCAGCATGCTGACCAATGAGGAGACGCCTTTGAATTAATACAAGAGCCAAACATATCTCTCTCTCTCTCTCGTTTATGTTTTTCCTTCAATGTAAACATCTCGTTGCGTGCTCCTCTTCTTCGTTGATATAATGGCATTGACTGGGGAATTAGCTCCACACACTAATTATAACGAAAAAACCATTTCGTCTGTTAGATTGGTATCTGTTAGCTTTCAGAAGAGGGGCACAAATATGGAGGAAAGGAACGCAGAGCGTGGACAGAAGGCACCAACCGTTTCCACATATGTATCTAATGAGCAGAACTGAACCTCAGCAGCGGATCGAAGCATGCATGAATGAACAATTTTCATTTACCAATTTTCTGAACATTCGGTTAAAATGTGCCATACATTTGAGTTTGTGGCTAGTATGTGGCACCACGTTTATGCCAGGTTTTAAATGATCATATAAAATCATAAAACAGCAATATCTAAACGCTAAACACGAAATCTGAATGCTGCTATTTGTCAGACAGAATATGAAACACTGAGGAGATCAGGAGGAGTGGATGAAGAATGGCAGGTCTGGGGAGAAAAACGAGTATTTTAAAAATTCCGTTTTTTTTAATTGTTTTGGTAAAACCTGCTTCCACAGAATTAGACAAAAGACGTCTCAGATAAATGTTGACATTTAAATCAGTTTTTCCAAGGAGTTTGTGATCATGTGAGTTAATAGGCGTATATATTTGTATGTCTTCGATCAAAGCATTTGTCTGTGCACGGAGTGGTTTCAAAGAGAGCATTGTGTGTGGGTGAAGCTCAAGTGTTCTTTCCCACTGAGCTCACACTGTAGTCATAGATGCTTCCTGTAAGGAACAAGGAAGATGGTTATGTTGCTGTGCTCTGCGGAGCGAGCGAGTGAGCGCTTTGTTCAGCAGTGTTTGCCTCTCTCGCCTGCTTATGTAATGATATACACACTCACACACTGGCAGGAAAAACAAGGAAACAGGATTTGCTTTTTGCCAGTTAGGAGTTCCCAGTGGAGCTTTTCCTGATCTGGTGTAAGCGTATGTAAACACACACACACACACACACACACACACACACACACACACACACACACACACACACACACACACACACACACACACACACACACACACACCCATGCATATACATGGAAACAAACCAGAGGATATGTAAGGATCTGTATCACAAATGAACAGGTGGGCGTACACCCACGCAGACACACAGATGTTCGCACTCCTTCAAATATGCACACCTTCCTTCCTACTGAGTCAACAAGTTGTTGGTGACTTTGGTGTTGCTGACAAAAAGAAAGAAGAAGAAAAACAGTCAAGTTCCTCTCCAGCTTCCACTCAGGATGTGACAGCGATGGACTGTTTTCCTGTGGACGGACAATGTCAGCACGAGTAGCCATTAACCTCTGAGCCACGTTCATAAAAAACACATCAGCTCTATACGACTAACAGGATGGATTGTTAGAGCAAATATAAGTCATGCCTTCTGCAGCACTTCCTCTGTCAGACAAACAGATGATGCTGCAGGGTTACGGAGTTCACACTGCACTATTTAAATACCACAACAATCACACATTGTTGCCTTGTGGTATTGTAATAAGTGTTTGCGTTGTAGAACTGAAATGAAGGCAAATCGAAAACCTTATTCACCTTATTGGGAAGAGTGTCCCTTTCGTTCTGGATGGATATTAATTTAAGTTTAAATTAAAACACATAACAAATGCAGCCTGTACGTCTTCCTCCTTCATATCCTGACTTTGATCACTGCTGTTCTTCAGTAGGCCCACCAATCCAGTGCTTTCGTGTTCTGAATGAAGTCATCCATAATATAGCATTTACTAAATCGACACATATGTTTCCAAATGAAACAGTCACTGCTTTAACAGATATATTAGTGTGCTGTGTTCCATGTCTGTAAGGGGCAATACAGATGTGGGAGGAATTGCTCAAACCTTTACCCTGGGGGATACACATGCAGTGACCCTTTGAAGTGTCGGCACTCTTGGTTTAATTGTGGCACATGGAGGCTAAATGGCTCCGGCTCATATATGTGTTTCCAGAGGTGGGATTTAGACCTGCACTTAAGCTTGGACCACAGACAG